>NW_009914166.1:0-19140 GCF_000696875.1 Nestor notabilis
CCGGCTGGGCTTAAACCACGACAAGAGTGTAGAGAGATACAGATATATCGGACAGTTCAGCCCTTGACTGGGCTGAACTTCAGCCAAGCTTCAGCTGGAATGACCATGAATCACCATCAGAAGACTCTGGGCCACTGGGCAGAGATGAGATCCACTAATCAAAAAGTGGCAAAAGACATCTTTGTGAAAAGGCTGGCTAACTTAGTAAAGTGACTTTTAAACCAGTCTTCTTGGGGAATTGTGCCAAAAATGAGGATCCAGATGTCAATGTAAAGCTGCATGATGAACAGGTTGGAGAAATGGTCTGAAAGGAACCCCATGCAGTTCAACAAGAAGAAAAGTCCTGCACCTGGGTAATGTTCTGATTTTGGTTGGGATAAAATGAATTTTCTTCCTAGTAGGTGGTATAAGTCCTGTACTTTGGCTTTAGTGTGAGGACAATGCTGATAACACAACAATGTATTAGTTGATGCCAAGTAACACCCTGATCTTTTCAGAGAGACTTTTCAGTCTCTCATGGTCTGCCACTGAGGAGTTGCATTAGTTTCTAAGCCACTGCTCTGCTATGGCATTATGTCTGGAGCGCTAAGTGCTGTAAAGGTCCCAGCCCTATTTATTGAAATTGAAAGTTGACTCCACCCCCATTCTTTGTTTTCGGCATTTTGTGACAGGATATTAAATAAAACGTAATGTAGTAGAACCAACTGAACTAATCTGATGTTAGCAGGTGAAATTCGCTGGATTTATATTATTACATAGCAGGTAGAGATTTCTCTCCCCGCCCCCCAGAAAAAAACAAACCACCTTTTCTATATAGTCTGAGTTCTGTCTTACACCACTATGTTTGTCTCAGAGAGCTGCGGTTTCTGTGCACAGGAAAGTATATTTACACATTTCTATTCCCATATTTCATTTCAAAATGTATTTTGGACTCTATCCAAAATTGTAGTCATGTGCCAAGTTGGTGAATTTTTGGGGAGAAGAGTTTACTGCATAATAAAGATTTCATACGATCATATGGTCGTTGAGTAATTCAAGGATTTTAGGTTTCTACTCCAACTTCTTCTCAAAACAGGATCAGCTGTAAAATTAGATGAGGCAGCTCAGATTATTTTCAAGTTGGGTCTTGAAAATCTGAAAGGATAGAGACTGAACAATACCTCTGATCAACCTGCTCCACTGTTTGATTCATCATACATTTCCATTGAACTATTTTATATCTTTTGTCTTTTCTGAACTTTATGTGACAAAAAAAGAAAAAGAATGGTTTTAATGTTGCTACTTCAGGAACATACTCATTCTGAATTCATTCTGAATTACTCTATTTAGTTCTACATTAAGTTAGGCCAAAGAAAACCATTCCTCCGAGAGAGAAGGATAATCTGTCCTTGCAAATATTCATGAATAGCATAGCTTTTAGTTTTCACAAAAAAGGCTGTGTATAATTTGTAATTCTCTAAATTGAGTACCTGTCATATGTAGAGACCATAAATCTTTATCTTCTTTGGTATATAAGGAAACAGAAATAATATGGTGATAATAATATGGCCTTACCTACTGTATTCTCATTTGTGGAAAAATGTATTTCAGAAGTTGTTTTTACTCTAAGTAGACATATTACCTACCCAGCAAGATAAAAATTATCAAAGTGACTATGAATTCTTTAATAAAATAGGCAGTAAACAGATGATGAATCCCTCTTGTACATTACTGCTGTGAGGAAGTAAGACAAAGATGCCACATATGTACTCATATAAATCTCCCGGTTTGTGTTAAGTAAAACAGTAACTTTAAAATATTCTGTTATGAATAGTAGCTGTACTTTGCTCTGTTGCATTAACTTTAAAGATAAAACATCTGGCTGCAAAGCTACATTAATGAACATTTTCATTCTGTAGTTTTGACGTTCTATGGCAGTGCAGAGAAACTTTTACAAGCTTGCTTGAAGTACTTCCATAAATGCATAGTTTCAGTGTCCTGTGAGTACTTCTAATTGTCTTATTATCATACACATTTGTTCCTTTTAATTTAAAAAGCATCCTCCACACTATTGAATTGGGAGATCTTTGCCCAACATTCATGAAGTGACTCAGTGACACAAGTCACAGTTAATGAATTCATGTTTCTACAGATACAAGAACATCCTTTATAAATACCATAGCTCTGGGTACAGATATGAAAAAAAAAAACAAACCAAAACCAAAAACCCAACAGCTAAAGAAATCACACTGAAGATCTATATTGGAATTTCAGATTTCAGCTGCACTGTTAGTTGCTTTCAATTGTAAAAGTAAGGCTTCCTTTTTATGCAAAATCTTTGCTGTGTTGATATCTTAGTTGCTAAATTACAGCATCGTTTGGGTTTGAAGGAATCTGTTGGGTTTTAGTCCAAATGGTGATCTCTCTTGACATGTTTGTGTCTATAGCCCTGTGAACTCAGTTTAGGACCACAGGTATACTATTTTCCATCAGATAATTATTTGCTTTATGTTAAGGAATACTAGGAGAGGTCTTGTCACCTTCAGTGCCTCCAGCCCAAGATTCATTTTACCTGTATGTTGCAGACCAGACTGGTGCCCAAGGAACTCAGGGTCTTTGCCCAGCCTGAAGGATGCAGCTGCTGCTTTCCTGTTTGCAGTTTCAACCAGTAATGAACATGAGCACGTGTTCCAGACTCACACACAGAGAGGACACTGACACAGCAAGTCACACAGACAGCCACAGAGAAGGCACTGCCTCCAACACACCCACACAGGACTCACACCAGACACAAGTCTACACAGCCACATGCCCTCCTCCTCTTGGGCTGGCAGAGGCACAAGGTCACTAGTGCAGCACACATACCACACTGCCCAGGTTCGTAGTGCACATGCATTCATAGATCCCCCAGCATTGGCATAGCTCCTCTGCTACCTGGCACGTCTGCCCAGATCCCAGACCCTCTTAACCACCCCACACATCCCTGATTCTCTAGCTGTTTTGGCTGGGTGCTCACTGCAAACCCAGTGAGGCTGATCAGGGTCATTAAGTTTTATTAACGCACTCAGAACTCAGGCAGTAAGGATGCTATGGGAGAGCATGACAAATATATTGCTAAAGTCAGGATAAACATTTTTTTTGTTTTGTTATTATCCACACAGCCAGTTAACACATCATATAATACAATCAGGTTGCCTAGGCATGATTTGTCCTTTGTGAATTCATGGTGGCTGCTAAAAATCACCTTCTTCTTCATAATGTGTTTGGAAATAGCTTCAGAGGACTTTTCTGTATAATTTATACAGTGGTTGAAGTCAGGGTGACTGGCTTGTACTTCCCTGATCCTCCTTTCTCTCTCTTTGAAGACAGATTTTACTTTTTTTCCCCTAATTACAGTGACTTTTCACAGGCAATAGAGAGCAACCTCCCAGTGACATAAAGAAGGTATTTTAGGACCTCCAAATGCATCACATCTGGTCTCATGGACTTGTGTATGCCCAGTTAGTTGAAATGACCTGTAATTTGATCATAATATACCAAAGGAAGTGCTTCACTTCTCCAGACTGTGCCACCTGATAGTCTACTTGATAGAAGTACCAACTCAATGGACTTTGAATGTATAGAGTACTGCACACTAAATAGTCTGAAAAATCATGCCATAGGTTTGTCAAATTGCACAGTCAAAGATAATGCTGTTGGGTCAGTCTTCATTCTTTGTAAAATCAAGGTAATCATACCTCTTCCACAGTGATGTAATCACAATATATATGCTGACTAAATAACAGAGTATTCCCATTCTGTTGTGATACAAGGTAAAAAGGAATCATGTTAAATAATAATTTTGAATTTAGAAAAACTGTAGAGTAGCACAAGGTAAATGAAGCCTATAGACATACATCGAATATTAGGGGAACAAAAGAATTGAGAAGCTGCTTATTAAATGAATATTGTCCTCGTCAAGAATGTAAGGGGAAAAGTTCGTGCAAGTAAAGATGATATCCGAAGTTATAAAAAAGACTATTAAATTAAGGTTCCTGAAGCAAATGTCTGTCCCTGATCTTTTCATTGCCTGATTTTGAAATCTTACTAGTAACTCCTGGAACAGATGAGTGTGTGCTTGTAAAGGTTTACAGCGACCAAGAGTAGAAATTTTTATGGTTTCATTTTGTTCTAGTATTTTCACTGATTCCACAAACAATAGAATTAAATAATTTACTAAGAGCTTTGCTTATGTAGAAGGTTTTACATACTTGTATTTCCACCTACCTCTTTTGCCTTCAATTAATTGCATACCCATTTATTAAATATATATGTAAGATGCTCTCCGTGTTTTCTAAGCAAAGCAATTGACTTCAATGATTTGAAATTTGTCTAGTGTTTGCTGTAGTTCTACTGGGAATTCAGCTTGTATAAACAGGACATCTCAAGGTAATTGCATTTAACTTGAAGGAAAAAGCTTGTAAAAACTCTGCTAATAACATATCTAACATGAGTACTTGTCAAGTTGATGATACAAAGCTAGATATAATTCTTGAAGTTAAAAGTGTTCAACTATCATTATTCCTGATTAGAAACGTACACAGGGATTTTTTAAGTGTCTTCAGAGAACACTTATTTTTGCATACTGTTCAATTATATCAATGCTGAATTTGTCTTTTCATTTTTCTTAAAATCTTTTAGTTTATAAAACATATTTCCTGAGACTGAAGATTTCTGAAACTGATTTGATAGTTGTTACTTCCTAATTGTTGCACATAACTTTCCTGTTGCATTACTTTAGACATAGATTTATGTGTATGGTGGTAGGTTAGAGAGGACCAACCTAGTAAAGTACAAAGTTTGTAGATTTTGCTTTGATATTTTGTCAAGCAACAATACACAGAATTTTAGATCATTTTAATTTCATGCTTAAAATGCTAATTCAATTTATTTTCACAGTTTAATAATTTCTCCATCTTTCCAGAAAAGTATTTAATGCTTCATACATATGTCTTTCTTATACACAGTCACCACGTGTAAAATAGGCAATGAGAAAAATTATTTTGTTTTCTGCTTTGTCATGTAGTGGGAAGCTCAGACTTTATGAGCTTTGTTGAACTTAAGTACTGAAGAAAAAAAAAAGGCTCTGCTTTTGTTTACTGAAGCTGAAATTCCTCCAGTAGTCAGGTCCAAAAGTAGGTTTATGTGCCTATTGACATCCAAATATATTCTCAGAATGTGTGATCTAAGATGTATTGGTAGTTTCTTTAAAAATGAAATTTCATTGCAAAAAACTAAGAATATTTAGCTAAATGCAATAAAAAATGTTGTGCCTTTGAAACTATCTTGATTTACCTGACCAGGAGAAAGATACGTAGGAAGCTGAGGAGTCTGAGTACCAACCCACTATTCTGTGCACTAGGAAACAATATGCTTCATAAATATATATATAAATATATATTATTTTTCTTCAGTACCTTTCTTCAATAATTTGTTACAAATACATAGGTTTTTTTTAATCCTCCTCTTTTCTTGTTCCCTCACAATGAAAAAGTAAGTTGCCTTTACCACTGAAATCCATCTTTTTTAATTAGCCTAGTATTTCTTAATGGCTTCTCAAATGAGAAAAATTAGCAGCAATAATGGAATAGCTAAATATTATTAAATGCCAAATGCCTGAGAAATTAAAACGTATAAAAGATACAATGGAGCCAGCTGTAATTAGACTTGTCATGCCTTCCACTAGCATAACAATGCTGAACTAAGAGGATTTTCCTCAGAAAGACTTCAGACTTTTGAAAATAAGGAAGAAAAAAACCCCAAAACCAAACCAAACCATGAAATGTACAGTAAAAGGCTGAAATTAACTAAGGAACAGAAGAGTTATAAAAACCAAAAGAAAAGAAAAAGGAAAGAAAAAGAGGGCAGAAAATGTAAGAAATGTAAGAAATGGAACTCTGTGAGGTATATTAAGACCATGATGAGATCTCTTTTATGTCTCATTTTCTAATGAACGATCAATATTTTAAAAAATACAATTTTAAATAGGTAAGGGCATTTTTGTTCATAACACATCTATCTGTTTGAATTTATACCTAAATTCTCACTGGTTTTTTATTCTTGGTTTGCAAAACATGTGCAGGAATAGATTTCACATCTTTCAACTCATGCTGATGCTTGCAACATTTCACAAAACAGTGCTGATACAGTTAGTAGATCTGCTAGATAACTGAGATAACATACAAAGACTTCTCTAAACAGAGAATATGTATCCTGCTTCTCTGGGTGGTGAGTCAGGACTGATAATGAGATCAGGCCCCAACCCTTGGATGACTACCTAGAAGAAAATGGTCAGTAATCAGGTAATTTGGGCAGGGGGCACCTACTCAGGAAGCCCAGGGACTCAAAAGAAGACAAAGACTGAGCATGTATGCCTGATTAGCATGGGAAGAGAGACCTTTAATCAAAAAGGGGTGGAATCCTAATTAATGAAAAAGTTATGTAACTCTCAAGCAATGGACATTGATTTCTTTGTTTGTCAAAATGTATAAATAGCTTAAAGTTACAGTAATTGGTATGCTTGATTTGTGGAGACTTCCATTGAGCACCCTGTGCAGAACAAACAATGTCTCCTTTTTAAAATAGACTCTGCATCTTTGTTTAGAAAGCCACAAATTGGCAACAATGCAACCTAGATACCTAATTATCAGAACAAACACAGCAATTAAGGGGCATATAAAATCATTTGGCCTTTCCTTATGATGTGTATTACATCACATTCAGAGTACATGACCAGATTTTTTGGAATAGCACACAAATTGTCACTAGGTGATATGTCTAGAAGGGTGATTGAATGGTAGTAAAATGATAACTTGTCTGCTTCCATGAAACATATTTACGCATAGAAAAAAAATATCCCAGAGAGACGCAATAAACTTGAGTTGTATGCTGACTCTCTGCTGTAAGCAAAACTTAATTTGATAGTATATGTTTTTTCTTCAATTCTTAATCTCAAATACCTAGTTTGTTCACTTAGGAGGAAAAGTTATGACCATTTTCAGAAAAAAAAAATCTGTGTCTTTGTGCATGCGTTCGTGTTTTAATAGGCATGCTTATATTCTAAAGTATCAAAATGTATGTTTCTCTTCTGTTATCATGCTGCTTCAGACTGCTGAGTATAAGAAGGCATAAAATAGGAGCTTGTATAGCTAAGAAACTAACAGAATGCCAACAGTGCTATGGAAGCTCTGATGGCTAATGATTTGTCAGTGATTTGGAGAAAATGTTTCCTTGTTTGGGTTAACTTGTAGACCCACAGTTATGGAAAACAGAGCATAAGCACTGCAACCTGAAATTTTGTAACATTTCACTCAAAACAGTTGATATAAAGGAAGCCTACATTGTTCTTTCACTAACTAGGTAATTTTAATTCTTCTAGGGAAAGGGAAGAGATCACACTTGTGTTTTGTCATTGTTACTACGTTATTATACAGAAGATTTTAATAAATAAATATGTTGATTTTCAGACTATAATGAAAACTTATTTCTTATAGTCTTATTTACATGGCTCAGAGACTTTATAACTTTGGAATAACTTTTTTTTTTATGCTCAGAAGCCATTTAATGAGTAGCATCAATTAAAAAAAAAAAAGTCCTCTTATCAAAAACTTCAACAGTGACTATATCTGGCAACAGCAATATTAGAATTAATCACTTAATTGGCATCCCTAGGGCAGCACTGAATAATAGTAATAGTTCTTATGCAACACTTTTCATCTGAAGATCTGAAAGTGCTTTATAGGGGAAGGTAAGTCTCACTATCTACTTCAAAAAGAAAAGGAAACAAAAAGAGAGGCTTTACAGCAAGCTCTAGTGGATCTTTCACCACAATTTAAGTATGTCAACTCCCTGTTCATGCTTATCTGTCACAGGGGATTCATCTCTTGTTTCAGTCACCAACTCATTCAGTAGATTAAATTTCCATTAAAAACAGTAGGTTCTGTGCAGAGGGAATAGGTATGTTCAAATGTGTGATTCAGTTGCCTAAGTTTAGCCATTGAATATTACTTCTTGAGACATTTTAGGTTATTCAATGCGTTCACATGGAGCTGGCATAAAAGGCAGAGGACCCAGTTTACCTGTGATCTTCTGGAGCAGCAGTTAGAGGCCAGATGGAGTAAATTAGAATATCTAAAATGGCCTTAGGAAACTATATTCAAGGAACAGGCTCCGGCCACAGCTAACTAGATTCAGGAGTATAATGTAGGGCAACATAATAGCTCACAGTGATCATAGTGGGAGCTTAGACATTTGAATTGCATATATCTGAAGCTCACATCTATCAAAATAATAACTTTGACCCAGTTCCAGCATTTATCTGACTCTGCTAAGGAAAAAAAAAAAAATCTTTCCATTTTTTGCTTTTACTTCTGTGCAGAATATTTCCCTCTGCTTGAATTGTCCACATTTTGCAAAGGCACTTTATAATGTATAAACGTCCCACATAATCTCATCCCCCTGAACTGTGTGGTAAGTGCTCCTTTTAAGCTAACTAGTATCTTTAGCTGCCTTAATGCTTTCTTGGTTATGCATATTTCGAGGAAAAAAATTTAAAAAAAACATTATTATACAAAATAGGCTGGCCATCTAATGAACTTTTTACAATACATCTAAAATAAGTCTGAAAAAGTAATGTAATTTATCCAGCTTTATAGATAAGCAATCTAATGCAGAGAGGAGGAAATAATGTATTCAAACAACACAGGACCTGTCTTCACCAGTCAAAGGTTCTGTTTCAATTTTATAAGCAATTTAAGTGAAATGAACAAATAAAGGGAATTAAAGTCTACATGGCTACCTCATTTGCCTCTTATGAATTCAAACTTTATTCAAAGCAATTCAAAATTGGTTTTAATACCATTCAGGATGTCATAAAGAATTAATAATGCTGATTAAAATATCTTGCTTTGATTGTACCTATTTCTCCATAAATTCTGACCAAGCTAGTTACTCTAAAATACTTGTGATGATACTGTACTCCTGATGAAACCTGAACTTAAAGTATTAAAAAGTATTAAAAAAACACAGGTAGTATAATGAAAACTGTCCACTCTGTAGCTTTAGGGATCATAGGTTCACAAATCTTTTTCATGTGGAAAAGGACCTCAGAGGGTCTCCAGTCCAACCTTCTGCTCAAAGCAGAGTCAGCTCAGAGATTAAAGCTCAGGGCTTTGTCCAGCCAACTATAAAGCACTTTCAGATCTTCGTATAAAAATGTTTTGTAAGAACTATTAATATTATTGAGTGTTGTCATAAAAATGCTAATTAGGTGGTTAATTCTACTGTTATCAATGCTTCTGTTGTCTGATACCTTCTGCAGTATCCAACACCAGTGAAAGATGGTAGAAAGCTGCCTCACAAGGAATTCTCACAGGTGTCTTAGCATTCTTTGGTGTATCCCATTGGATGTCAGGGAATTGTACAGATGTAGTTGTCTCAAATACCCCCTGACTTAATCCCCATCCAGTGCTGGTTGTTCTTCTCCTTGAACCCTTCAACTAATCACAGAGGCCTGGGAAACCTTCTTGGTGAAGACTGAGTCAAAGAAAGCATTGAATACCTTAGCCTTACTGGTCTACTGTCACCAAATCCACACACCCCATTCTGCAATGATTCTACATTTCTTTATTTAGTCTTTTTAATATTAACATAGTAGTAAAAGTTATTCTTGTAACCCTTGATACCCCTTGCAAGTCTCAAATTCAGTTGAGCTTTGGTTTTCCTAACACCATGCCTAAATTCTCAGGCAATGTCTTTAATTTAATCAGGAGTGATTGTAGAGCAGGACTACAAGACTTCAATTTTTATATTAGTCAGCTACAAAAGCATTGGAAACAAATGGCCTATACCCTTCAATTAGTGATAAAAGATCTTCTCCACATTAAGTTGAATATGTAAGACTGAACAAATTGATACATGTTTCTGTTACACATATTATTAGCCTTTTATTAGTGATATTTTAAGTGCTTTTTTCAGTAAATATAGTGAACAGACAATCTCTAAGTGTTTATAATCTGGCTTCTTAAAATTTTGAAATCCCTATTAAAATTCTGATTTCTCATTTTGGGATGAAGGTAGAATGAAAGAAGTTGAATAAGAGAACTAAATTGGATATAATGTTGTCAGATACTTTTACATAGTATTTGGGTACACGTTGCCAGCTGTGAGGTAGAGGGGAAAATACTAGAAAATACTAGACTTATCTATTCTTCATGATTTTCTTAAGCAAGAATAAAAATCCTTGTGATCTCAAAAAAGAATTCCAAAACCCAGCTAAACCATTTCTTTTTTTTTTTTTCTGTTTTTTTTGTCTGTTTTGTTTGTGTGGTTGTTGTTTGGGGATTTTTTGTCTAGGTTTTTTTGGGGTTTTTTTTAGTGTGGGGGTTTTTTTGGTGAGGGTTTTTTTCTGATTTCAATCCTATTACATACCTCTTGTTTTGGTCTGCATGAGTGGCTAGGGGAAAAAAAAAAGACAAATAAAACCTTTACATTCACTTATTCATTGTAACTCAGCCCTTGAATACAACATTCTTTTTTCCATCTTTTCCAACTCTTCTATTTTTTTATTTCTTTTTTTTTATTATTTTCTCCTAGAGTATTAACTTTTATTTTTCCCTTCACTTTTCCAAGTTTTACTGCACGGAGTGTATACTCAATGAGAAAGGGTCTAAGGTTCTGTATCACTACATGTATCCCTTGCTTGTTTGTATGTCATTACTTATCATACTGATCTGATGAAGTCAGATCAGAAGCCTTTGAGAACTTTTTACCCATAAAACTATTTGTGAATTTTCTGATGGAACTCTGCTGCATCATGATTGAAACACATCCAGTTCTGAATACAGCTGAGCAAGAAGGTAGTCTTATGTTTGCCCATCCTGACTTTAAACATATAGGTTAAAAAAAAAAATTAAAAAAAAAATTCCCAAATAAGATAGATAGCTGATGAAAAAACATAGATGTGTCTATGACTAACTAGTATCTAAATAATAGACCAAATGAGAGGGATGCATGAAGTCAATCAAAACTAATAAAGCCTACACAGCACAGCTCTAATATTTTAGAAGGAAAACAGAAAATGTCCAAATTGACAATCTGAGACATATAATAGGGATTTAGTAAAAATACTGTCAGTGATTGGCATCTGAGTGTGTGCTGAGCATATGCACAATGAAATTAGAGAGTTTACAAGTATATGATGCCCATGATCCTCAACACATAAAATTAACGAAACAGTCTATAAACTATTAAACAAAAAAGAACTCTGGCTTGCATTTATTGCACTTGTGCCATTGCATATTTAGGATCAACTTCAGAAAGCTACTATTAACAATGGACCAAGATAAATGACCATTTCAGGCATGATCAGGAGGTGATCAGTCTTTTGCATTAGAAAAGTCATGGCGGGAAAGAGAAATTGCTCGTTTCCTTTTCTTTGCTGTATTGCGCTTGCATGGCAAGGTTTGGGTAGTGGGGGGAGCTACAGGGGCAACTTCTGTGAGAAGATGCTAGAATCTGCCCCAGTGTGTAATTGAGCCAATGCTGGCTGGCTCCAGCACAGACCTGCTGCTGTCAACGCCGAGCTGATCAGCAGTGGTGGTAGCACCTCTGTGATAACATATTTAAGAAAGGGTAAAAAATACTGCACAACAGCAGTTGGGAAAAGGAGTGAAAACTATGTGAAAGCAACAACTCTGCAGACACCAAGGTCAGTGAAGAAGGAGGGGGAGGAGGTGCTCCAGACACCGGAGCAGAGATTCCCCTACAGCCTGTGGTGCAGGCCATGGTGAGTCAGGCTGACCCCCTACAGCCCATGGGGGTCCACACTGGAGCAGATGTCCACCTGCAGCCCATGGAGGATCCCATACCAGAGCAGGTAAATGCCTGAAGAAGGCTGTGATTCTGTGGGAAGCCCACCCTGGAGCAGGACCCTGTCTGGGCCTTATGGACCCTTGGAGAGGGAAGCCCACAATGGAGCATATTTACTGGCAGGACTTGTGACTTGTGACTCCAGTTTCCCTAACTGGTGTCTGTTTTGCTTGTGATGGTAATTACTGAGTGATCTCTCCCTATCCTTATCTCAACCCTCAGATAATGAGCTTTTTGTTATATTTTCTCTCCTCCTGTCCAGCTAAAGAGGGGAAGTGATAGATCCGCTTGGTGGGAACTGGTGTCCAGCCAAGGTCAATCCACCATATTTACTGAAAAATTCCCACCACTAGTACTGCTAGATAGAGTGCTCTTTAAAACAATTTTTAACTTATTAAAATTAGCCAAGTTAAAAAAAATATCCCATTTAAACCTCTAACTAGTAATATTTGACTGAAGAGGATTAGAATTAACTTGTATCTTAAGTCTTAGTTTAAAGATCATTGGTACTGTTTTAGCAATCAAATTTTGTGACTTGGAATGAGAAGGCAATGGTTCACTTAGTGTTGAATTGCTGCTTCTATTCTAAAATGAGAGAGAGAGGAAGAGAGGAATATATACAAAAGAGTGTGTCAAAGACCAGGGTGTGATGTTCTTCTGTCCATGAATAGATGGGAGGGAAGAAATTGCTGCTTGTTATTCTTCCAGATGGTATCTAATAAATTAAACAACTCAGTATCTACCTCAGCAGAAAAAGTGATCCTTGTTTTCTCATGTTTCCATAGTACACATAGCCATTTGGTGAGTCCTAGCAATTTTCTGCCTGATTACTGCCTACTTTGTCTTTGCTGACAGAGAATTTTGTACATACCACTGCCAAAATGACAGAGGTGATAGTTGGCAATGGAGGACTGGTAGTGAAACATCTCCTGCTTCCAGAACTGCACATGGTCCAAAAAAGATGGTAAACATTCAAGGATCGCTGTCTTCAAGTTTATGAACAGTCCACCTCAGAGGTGAAAGCATGGAAAAAATGCCGGGAGACCTGCGTGAATGAACAAGAAGTTCCTGGAAAAACTCAGCACAAAAAAGAAATATGGAAAGTGGAAGCAGGCATAGGTAACCTGTGAGGAAAACAAAGACACTGTCTGAACATGCAGAGGAATGGTTAGGAAAGACAAGGCCTGGAGTTGAATTTGATAAGGGAAATCAAGGCAACAAGAAGGGCTTCTGTAAGTACTTAAGTAGCAAAAAACAATGTGTAGCTCTTCTACGACAGAGAGAAATTAATGCAAAAAGGCTGCCAAGATGAGCAGGCATCAGTGTCTTAGGAAATTCACGGATGAGGTTACAGAAATATTTAGAAAAGTGTATGTGATTATCATAACAGTAATGAAGTAGAAAATACTGTTTTGGAATTGTGTGTTTGGAAAAGTAGTTTAAAACAGGGTAATTAGCATCAGGTTTTGTTTTGTCATTTTTCTTCTACAGCCTTTCTAGAAGGAATGTAGGAACAGATCTTTCTGACTGTTGTATTGGAGGTGCTAAGTCCTTGTTATCTCAGGAATGTTTTGTGAAAATAACAAAGGGAATATTGAAACAATGACTGGGTTTTAGGTTTCAAAAGTGGCAGAATAAATGGCAGGTACATGAGAACAATTGACAATCTTTTTAAACTACAGATTTCATGCAGGTCTTGATAATTACCCACTTACAAACATTACTATTATATTTTGAAATGTTTTCTGCTAATGCTGGACCAATAAAACTCTATTAAAAGAAAACATTTCTTAAGCTTTTTGTATATTATACTATTTCTTTGTTAAGCATACTATGCAACTCTGCCTCAAATTTTCAGTTCAGAGATATGTCAAACTTACATGTCAATATAAGCAATAACTCAGCTAAAACTAATTCTTCTTGATAGGGTGGCCTCTTGCTTGCAGAATATTGGATCTGGTACAAGGAATAAGATGGGAAAAAAATACAGATTTTTTTTTCTGCTTTTCCTTTCACTTTTTTCCTCTGCTTCTGACTGGAGGCTTTTCTTTGTCCAAGATTTTTTTTTTTTTTTTTTTTTTTTGGGTCTAGATTTCATTAGCAATTATCTAGAAAAGACATACTCTAGTTGTCTTAAATATCACTGAAGGCAAAAGGAAAAGATGCAGAGAGTGAAAGTAATCAGAACAGAGAGGTAACATCCCTTCCCTTCCATATCATTTAGGATTCCTAACTACAAGAGCAAATACTGAGCTGGAAGAAGTGTGTAGTTCTTAGGTCTTCAGGGCTTTGAATTTTATCTTGGAATTTTTTTTATTTCTTATTTGGATATTTTAATACATGACTTTTGTTGTCTGATTGCTTCCATTTCAGGGAAACTGATATTGCCACAGAAAATAACAGAAACATTGTTACATGTTATCCAAGCAATAATTTTAAGATTCAAACCAAGGGCATTGTTCACCTCTTTACATTTGTTGGAAAATGTCAGATAGTCATGATCTATCCAGTAATCTCTTTCTAGTTGTACCTTAACTTCAGATATTATGCTATACTGGTTTGAAAATTATGAGATTATTTGAATCAGATTACATATCCTAATGTGATGAAACTGCTTGCTTTGTTTTTATGGCATTCATCCAACAAGAAGTTCAAGTACATAACTTTAAGGACTTGATTAGTCCCCTCAAATTTAATAGGAGTATTTTTAGATTTACCTCACTGAACGAGAATCATAGGGTATGTAATAGCTGTATCTATGCTATTTAAAGCAAAGGCGGCAAATGCCATAACATTGGCATTTTATTGTCCTTACAGTTAACTTTTAGCACAGTCACAGCATGGGTTAACCTGAGTCAAACACTACTTTCCGAAAAAATGCCTAGACAGAGTTCAAGGCTTGACATGGGAAGGAACCATTAGGACTGAACAGTTTGACAAGAGCCACCCCAGTTTGAAGGGCAATAAAGCACAGCTATATGACCTGTACTGTGTCTTTCACAATCAGAGACAGAGAATGTATTTAGTACTCTACATATGACTACTGTGAATTAATGGAAGAATTAAAACATTATTTTCTAATTTTAAATGCTGTACTGTGTGTCAAAACAATATTGTTTCAAGTCGAAAGGTATAGTGTTTTTTACTTCAGTAAACTGAACACAGCAGTGGTTATAACTTCATAATTGGCTTTTTTTTAAGCAAACTAAAAATTATTTCAATGAAGACAAAGTACGACTTATGTGTCATTAATATCCATTTTCTATTTTAAATTTTTAATTTTGATGCTTTGGGAAATGAAGTAAGCATTAAAAATAGGATTTTACTTACAGACTAAAGCACTGAAAACAGATGTGTAAATGTGAGTTTGTTAAGCTTCCCTCAGTCATTGATATTTAATCAGAACTGCCAGTGGGTTTACACAGCTCTCCCTAAAACAAAAGAATGTATCCAATCTAATAGCCAGCTTTCTAGACTCTTGACTGTACTGAAACTGTATTTTTTGTCTATAATGAGGTCAAATGACTAGCTTACATGGAGACATAATTATTGTATGTCCTGCATATGTATACTATATTCTTTACAGATTATATATGTGATCTGAATCCCAATATGAATCATTTGAACAGAGAATGGGTAATGGCAAATCATGAGCTGTACCTTTGCGATTTTGTAGAAGCAGGTTTTGTAGGACATCAGATGCACATACTCTTCTTAAATAATGCCATTTCTAACCTTATGTAACTTTTGTGGAGGATTTATTTTTGCTTTGTTCTTTAGTGTAGCTAAGCTATAATTTATTTCTTCTTGTAAATTATCATATATTCTTATAAAAATTACTACACTGAGACGAGTTTATGATTGATTGTTCTTAATTATTACACTGTATTAGACTGTAATCATAGAATTATAGACATGTTAGGGTTGGAAGGGACCTTAAGGATCATCTAATTCCAACACCCCTGCAATGGCAGGGACAACTTCCACTAGATCAGGTTGCTCAGAGCTCCATCTAACCTGGCCTTGAACACTTGCAGGAATGGGGCACCCACAACTTCTCAGGAAAACCTGTTCCAGTCACAGTGAAGTTCTTCCTTATACCTAATCTAAATAACCCCTCTTTCAGCTTAAAACTATTCCCCCTTCTCCTGTCACTACCTGCCCTTGTAAAATGTCCCTCTCCAGATTTCTTGTATGCCCCCTTTAGGTACTGAAGGCTGATATAAGGTCTCCCCTGATCCTTCTCTAGGCTGAACAACCCCAACTTTCTCAGTCTGTCTTCACAGGAAATGTGCTCCAGCCCTCTGATTAACCTGGCCCTCCTCTGGACTCACTTCAACAGGTCCATGCCCTCTTTATGTTAGGGGCCCAAGAGCTAAAGACAGTACTCCAGGTAGGGCCTCAAAAGAGTGGAGTACAGGGGGAAAATCACCTCCCTTGACCTGCTGGCCATGCTTCTTTTGTTGTGGCCCAGGATATGGTTGGCTTTTTTTAGCTGCAAGCAGATATTGCTGGGTCACATTGAGCTTCTTGTCAATCAACACCTCCAAGTCCTTCTCCTCAGGATTGCACTCAATTCATTCTCTGTCCAGCCTGTATTTGTGCTTGAGATTGCCCTGACCCACATGCAGACCATGCACTTTGCCTTTCTCAACTTCTTAAGGTTCGCACAAGCCTACATCTCAAATCTGTTGAAGTCCCTCTTCCCTCCAGCGTGCCAACTGCATCACACATCTTCTTGTCATCAGCAAACTTGCTGAGGGAGCACTCAGTCTCACTGTCCATGTTGCTGACAAAGATGATAAACAGTAAACAGATGTTAATCTTGTTGAACTGGTGCGTGAGTCTGCAATTTTATTAATAGCCATATACATAAAATATCACTATAGCCATCCTTTTGTCTGTTTAAAATGAAGAAGATAAAATTATTTTTTTCGTTTTAAGAATTCCAACATACCTTCATTTTGAAGAGAAAAATATATGGGCTTTCATCTGAGGATGTCAACTTTTCCACTGAAACCTGCAGGCTCTCAACTAGACAATTACTTCTGTACTTAGAAGTGTAATTAAACAATAACAAATCCCTTCAATATGCTAAAGAGAACATTATACTTCAGTTTTGGTGGAATAAAGACACCACATATTTTCAAAGTATACATGGTCAATAGATTTGTATTTAATACTTGAAATGTGCTGTTTATAGACTCACTAGAAAAATAATCTGTGGGCTAAAACAGTAGAAGGGAACTAAAATATATTTAATGAGGTAAATTCACTTGAAAATATCAAAATGTCATTCTGAAATAAAGAGAGCATTGAGAGTTGATCGATGACTTGGAAATCAAAAAGATATTGAAAAATTGAAAACATGGTCACATTATGAAGGATCAGTAAGAAGGAACAGATCAAGCAAGTGATTAAAAAGCTTGAAAGAGTATGATTAAAAATTATGTGTATTATTAAAACAGAGGTAACAAGGAAATATTCTATATATAAGTAAACAGATAAGAAAAGTACATATACAGTACAGAAGAGGAAAGGAAAAGAGGTAATAGATATGGAAATATCTTCAATAGCTGGTAAAATTTTTTTCTTCAGTCATCACCAAAAAAAAGGAAAAAAAGTTAATTTTAATCATATACTGAATAGACATTTTGACAAGGAAAAAAGAATGTAGGCCAGAAGAAAGAAAGAATAAGCAAGAAAAGTTTTCTGTTATCTCAAGTACAACAAAGCATAAGGAAATCGACCCTAAAGCAATAGAATTAGCCAAAAGGACATTTGAAATAATGCTTGTTACATTATAGAATTTATAGAAAAATAATATGTATACCCTAAAGAGTAAGGAAAAGGACGACTGGAGTGATTAAATACCTGTCAGCCTAATTTTTATCTGGGAAATTACTTGTCAATACATTATAAAACAATAAATTTTAAAGCATGTAGCATTAGAAAAAGGATAGCTTTGTCAAATAACATGAAATTAATCCAACTTCATTCCTTATCAGCCTAACTATTCTAATGTGTGGGGGGAAACACATGCTATAACTTTTTATTCACATACAGCTGTTGCATGTATGTGAATGGAAGGCAAATCAAGGCAAGGCAAGACAAATCAAGGGAAGACTAATTACTGCAACAGTGAATTAGAGCCATCTTATGCATGAATGTATTTCTGAACAGTTAAATGTGGGCTACAGAAGCACACAAGACACAGACATTGCTATACTGAAGTCTCTGCAACACAGTTACTATGCAGTCAAAAAGATACAAGTATCATAGGTCATTTAATAAACTGACCGTATTGCAACTGGCAAACATAAACTGACAAAAATAATCTGTAGTACTTACACATTTCTATGGTGCCTGTTCACCCTTCAAAAGCTTTGTTATTTCAAGTAGCCACCACCCCCGTTCCTCGCCAGAATTAAGAGGGTGGTATTTGGTGTTTCCTCCTGCTTTTTACTTGGTGAGGTGTGGTGTTGATGGTGGGGTTTCTTCCTCTTCACTCTTAGATTTACATGGGTCATTTCTTATAAACATTTGCTAACACAGTTTATTTACTTCCTCTTTGTTCTCTCATCCATAAACTTCATGATGCATTCAATTTTTTCTCTACATGGCATGTTTTACAAACACTTGAGAATTCTGTTTCCTGTTTTAACCCTGAAATGAGCTTCAGCCAGCTGCCAAGGTTGTGTTCCCTTAGTGATCAGTAATTAATCATTAGTGATTTGTGTTTATAGCCTTGGACCTCAGCTATTGTCCTGTGCTTGCACATTCAAGGATACTGCTGTCAGTTTGTACTGTTTTGGAAGTCCCTGATGCAATCCCATATTTCTTCAGTAGCCTTTAAGCTGTGGTTTTATTAGCACAACCTGGTCACTCATGAGTACAGCTCTAAGGTCACGGAAAATTGCACTATACAAAATATACGATCCACTAGAAGACAAACATGCATTTAAACACATACAGACAGACTCCTCTGGTAAAAACTTATAAGTAATTTTTCATTAATTACTACAAACCCACTGATTCACTATCAGAATGACTTTATTAATTTTCAGCAAAATAGATTCTTGAACACTTCATATCTTGTTGCAGAATTTCCTCATCTAATGTTTTTCATATAAAAAAAAGAGCATCGTTTTTCCTCCCTTTTTATAAAGGAAATGTCAAATGTATTTTTTCTCTTCTTTTTCTGTTTTTTTGTTCTGTTTTGTGTTGTTGTTTCTCTTCTTGTCTCCCTCCCCC
>NW_009914166.1:19163-22177 GCF_000696875.1 Nestor notabilis
TACTGGTATAATTTATCAGAACCTATTTATATCTGCTATAAACTCTTTATTGAAACTTGCATGATTTCTTTCAGTATGTGTAGCTTGCGTCATACTGAAATGAAACATGTTGGGGGGGATTTTTGGTTGGGGAGGGAGCTACATGATATCACAAGATACCTGAAGTCTCACTTGTATTTTTTTGATAGTTCATCTCCTCTTGTGGTCATCAGCACTACTGGAGACACGAGCTTTGCTGATTTTTGAAAATGGGACTATTTGTGCTCATTCCCTTTCCTGAAACAGTATAGGTAGAAAGGGGAAGTAGACAGTCTTAGAGTGCTTCACATGCTAAATTAGATTGTGTTATGGCAAGATTATTAATGTATGTCAATGCAACTATAGAAAAATAAGAAACCAGAAGGATGATTTAAATGAGTTATTCACACATGGCTTTGCAGCGTACATTTCCTTCTACATGGATTTTAAAACACTGAGCTGCCTTTTGAAGGGAAGACACTTCACAACAGAGATAAAAAATATATTTCTGTAGAACTATAGCTCACTGAAAGTCAGGACACCCAGGATGTCCCAGGGGGCGGGGAGGGGAGTAGGGGGTGAAACACCTTCTCCTCAAAATTCCATCGGTAGGCATCAGAGAGTTGATATTGGTAGACTAGCAGACAGCCCAGGTACTACTTTTTGAAACTGGGTCACTGTGAAGACAAGAACATACCTGAGTTCAGAAGAAAGTACTACTGGAAAAAGCCTGAGCTTTCTAATGGATTCAACACATAACTAAGAGTATGTGGACCTGAGGTGTCTTCCCTTTGTTCTTTCTTTTTTCTTCTTTTTTTTTTTTTTTAGTTTGTACTTTATATTCTTTGGACTAAAAGAAATTTAGAAAAAAAGCTTACAAAGAAGTAAATAGGAATTAAATCCATTTTGCCTTCTAGGTATTCTAATGACAAATTTCCACAAACTAAGAATGATAGAACTTAGGCACCTAAATCCCAGTTCACACAATTCAGTATTCCTGTAAATGCTTCCCCTGTTAGTCTACCAGAAATCCTAAACATTCATATGGATTTTTGCTTGCCCATCTAGTCAATATACTAGAATGTGATGATACTTTCAGATAGTCATCACTGAAAGATAACAGGTCACGGAAGTCAGTCCAACACTCTCTTTATCCAGTTTTCCTATCCTAAAGGTGTGATTAGTGTGATTAGGCAGTTGTTTTAAACCCATTGAAATCAGGATGTCACCAAATGCCATACAGTCACTGGTTCATAGACTCCTTGAAATCATACTGAATCTTGAAATTGCTATCAGTAGATGACTGCAAAACAGTTCCCTCTCATACAGCTAAAAAAATTCTCCTCGAGATTCTTCTGTGTATCTTTCCCCTCCCAAAAATAGTATTAAGTAGGTTGTATAAAGGGTCGTATTGAGAAGGAGGAACTCTTTACTAACTTCTAAAGAAAACAGAAAAAACATGGATAGAGAAACAGGACTTAGAAACTGACTTCTTCCAGTACAGGAAAAGTTTAATGGAGGCTTAGGTGATTTGCTGTGTCCTCTAGTAAAGCATACTTCGTTGGCAGTATGGTGTAATGCTGCCAATATGTAAAGCACATGTAAGCTGTTACTCTAGGAGCATTAACTGTGTAGGCAAAATTAATAGTTCTTTTTTTTCTTTACAGCCACTAAATTGCTATATCTCAAATTAGTCACAGTGGAATAAGGGAGGAAAATTACTTTTTCCCTGAATAGCAGTGCTTAAACAACAGGAATGTTTTCTTGGATTTTACTTGGAAGTAAGGATGTTTACTTGGAAGTAAGGATGTATGCTTGGAACTACCTTATACGGCAAGTGCAGTAAAGATTCTTAATTACTATATGGACTGTATTCTTGGTTAGCCAACCACATTTTTTCCCTTTTTATTAAGTCCCTCATCTGATAAATATGCTACCAGGCAGTATGTTTGAGGCTAAATGATTATGTTAATGTTCACACTATTTTATATGCTTCAGCACATCTCATGAGCCACTGTTTAGATTCTGATTTTCCATGAAGATGAAATCATGTAACCTTTAGAACAAATTTAACACCAGAATAGAAATATTACATTGTAGATATTCCTGAGGTTTAAGTTAAAAATGTAAATGAATTTTTTCCTTTTGAATATGTGAGAATTAAAGAAAAGTCAGATTAATTTCAAAACCATGACAAATCAGTAGTTGTCTTTTGTATTACTTCTGAGTGACATAACTTCCTTTTAACTCACTGTAAACTTGAAACATCATTGAATATTAAAGGTATCGTTTGTCACAGGTATCTATCACCTGATTCAACTGTATATTAAGATGACTTGATTTCAAACAACTCATATTTAATTTCTCTCAAGATAACAACACAAATGGAAGATCCATGATTTTCTAAATAACATTGTTTATGAGCATTCTTCAGTAATAATAAAAACCCCAGACACATACTTTCTCTAAAACATGTTTTATATTGAAAGAATACAATTTCTTATATTGTTGTTCTTATAAAAGAACCTCTGACATAAAAAGACCATAAATATCTCAGCTATAAAAATACATATTGTTTTATCTGAATTTTATTAAAAACAAGTAAAAAGATAAAATGATTGTAAGCATTAAAATGTCAGACATTCTGTAACTTTTGAAAGATTTTTGTGTTATCCAAGCAATTAAAAAATAAAGTACATTTGAATGAAGGATGCTAGTTTTGAAATAAAAGCTTTTTGAGTTTAAAGATCACAAAGGCCTATCTCCTCGTAGCATTTATCTCTTCTTTGTACTCAGTTGAAAATAATTGCAGAGGTAAGGCTAAAGTGAAGACCACTGTAAACAGATATTTTACCATGTAACTGTGGTTTTCCTTTTTCTTTTTTTTATTTTTTTTTCTTTTTCCGGGTCAGTCTGAAAAACTATTGCTTATAAAAATATGCTGCAAAAATATTCCACTGCCTAGTTGTCGTGGTTTAAGCCCAGTCGGCAACTTG
>NW_009914167.1:0-27567 GCF_000696875.1 Nestor notabilis
ATATATTATAGATAGCATTTCCAAAACACTTCCCAAGTTATAAAAATTCCAAAATTCTTATAAAATGTCCAGTGTGTTGAATTTGTCATTGTGTAAATACAAGTTGTTCTATTCCTATTTGGCACAGCTGCTTTGCTAGAAAATCTCTGTATTTTTTTGCTTGATTCACTAGAGTAAGGGTATCTATGGCTTTGCAATTTGTAGACTCAGGCTTGTCGCAGGTTTTTCTTTAGATGTTTTACGATTCAAAACCCCCAAAGAATGAGACCTGTAACTAGGAGTGACATTTCCATTTAATTTGGTTTAAAAATCTGTGTTTGAAATTTAAGAATATCAACACCCCTATAGAAATACTTAACTACGCACAGGGATAAAGCTCTTACTAAAATGAGTAATCGCAAATAAAGGGCTGGATATTTTGCAAGTATAACTTAGCATGTTTCAACTAAGATCTAAATAATCATACCGATTTTACAACATCTAGAAACGTGGCCAGACATTTTTTGGCTAGTAGATACGGTATTTCGACAGCTTGGTATTTTACAATTTCCTTCTTGCTTGATACTTAGAGCCATCTTTTCTCTATCAGTGTCACTAAATGTACCATTTGGAAGCACATATAGTCAAAACATAACATAAAGGAGAGCTTTAATCTATGCCTGGACTAGTGACGTAGGTATCTTCTCTTGAGAGGCTGTTTATCAAGCCAAGCTATGCTTACTGTTGAATGGTTGAAGTTCATGTTGCAGCTGATTTCTCTCTTCAGTATTTCAGTGTGAAGTCCACAACAAGTCTGCCACCCTCCAAATTCATCATCCCTGCTCAGCAAACGCAGCTCAATGACAACACTTGTGGTGTAGCGGCTTTCGGTGCAATGCTCAACTGCAGAAGCTTTCTCTAGGCTATACAAGGTCGGTTGAAATTTCTTATTTTTTCTAGTTCCCTCTTATTTATGCCCTCTTGTCACTACTTGTGTACTTCTCAATACTTTGAAAGAAGCAGAATGGGGCCATATAATGCCCTCACATGCTTCAAACAAGAGAAGCCTGAAGCCTAGAAGACACTCACAACTCGTCCTGTGGGCAAGCTGGCAAGCCTTGGGGGATGGCAACAAAGATCTTTAGAGAAATTTCCTGTAATCAAACGTAACAGCAGACAGTGACCACATTTTCAAAAGACATCCAGTGCCAAAGGCTGACCCTAACCTGCCCATGTGCTCTTGAAAATACCTTCAGGCAATCAGTGACATCTTTAAACACCTAAATGTTTTTGATAATCTGGCATTCAAAAATCAGATCCCCCCATTGCTGAGTCTCTGTAAATGGGAAAAGTGACAACAGCATGCATGTGTAGCCAAATGCAAACATATGAAACACTGCTGTGAGGCTGACATTGACCTCTCGTCCTGAATACTGAAGTATGATCCAGAAATGCTACACTGTCTATCGTGCAGTAGTCCACTATCTGGTTCTAGGTATCTGATCACCCCTGCAAGCTAGGGAAATAACTGCAATCTGTCCTCTATCTGTATGAAGAGAGGGTGCCTGCGAAGCTCCAGACATTATTTGCCCAAGGCAAAACTTGCATTCACTTCAAGGGTTCAGAGAGTATTGTTCATTTACTCTATTAAAGCATTTGTCCCACTTTCAAAATATAGCAAATCTGAGAATTATGAAACATGACTAGTCAGTCAGATGGCTGGGTATCACCAACAGTCAGAATGCAGGCCATTCTGAAGCCCTGCTTTATGGGAAAAATCACTGTTTGGAAAATAGCTTCTTTTAAGCAAATAATGTTTACAATTCTAACGATCTAAATAGGCTCCCAAAAAAATGAAAGACAAAGCCTAAAAACCCGATCAGGCCAGATAAGCAAATGGTTAAAACCAGTTAGAAATCAGGGTTGCTCTCCACTTTAATTGGATTTTGCTCTCTAAAAGTACCAGCACAAAGCTCTTCCTTTACAGGGAGCTAAATACCAACTATTCCTGAAGCATTACGAGAGTGAAACAAAGGTTCAGGAGAGCTTTTCCTCTCAATCTCTTTATTTATCTGACCTGGCTCAGGTAAAACACTGTCATTAGCACTTGCTCGGCTCAAAAGTCCCGGGTACAGCGTGCCCACTGGCATTGCACGATTCTTGAGGGGGATGACTGTCTGCTGAAGAGCAATGCCAGCCTCCTCCTATTCCCCTGTTCCTGCTGGCACCCTGAGGCAAGCATCTGGGAGTGTATGCTGCCCCTCTCTGAAGCAGGTGCAAAGAATGGTAGTCAGTGTGTTCGCTCCCCATGAGCCTGCTGCAGGCAGACTGAAAAGCCTGGAAATCCCTCCAGTAACCCTCCTGGGGGAGAATGAGAATTTAGCCAAGTGCACTTAAGACCAAAATCGTTGCAGAAAGGAGACGCATACACTTGTTAAAATCCGTCTGTAATGTTCCCTCCCATCCTCCCCTTACCGTGGACCGATCTGGGTTTCTAAAGAGTATAATTATGTCTTGCACAATGATTATGAGCTTTGGGAGCTCTCAGAGAAAATTTCCTCACTGCACATGTGGCCATTGGCTGGCACACCAAACACATATCACTCCATTCTTATTTATTTATTTAACTCCACATTTTGCTAGGATAGAGGCCAGTGAGAAAGGACAGATACCCAAGCCTAGGGCCTTGTTCTGCACTATGCTGGTGTGTACTGAAAGGCCAACGGAAAGAGCCCAAAGAATGACTTTTGTTTGCTAATGCTCCCATTCTTCTGCCTCCCTTTCTGCTACCAACAGCAGGACATCTAATCTATCTGTACATCACCAACAGACCCTGTACCAAGAATATATTGACACATTCTTAATTTTCCCCTTAATTTATGTTTTCCCTTAAAATACATACAAAATAGATTTTGTCTTTGCTAAAAGCAGATGCTCAGAATTCACTGTATGCCCATGCAGTGACATTGAGATTTTACAGTCACTGTCAAGATAGCTGGTAGCTTTAAAAAAAACCCCCACTGACCGGCTCTATGTTAACAGCAAAAATTACTATAATACACTATCCTCTTTTCTAAATGGATCTCTGATGGGCTGGACATCAACTTTGTCAATGGGAGATGCCTTTGTACTGAGTTAAATTAATAATTTCCTTTAAAAAACCTTTCCTGAATAAGACAACTCTTGCCCACTCATGTGAAAATGGCACCACTATGTATCACAAATGATACAGCCAGTCGAGAATAAAAGAAATTATTTCACTTGCATGCTGTGAAAATTTCAAGGCACCTGCGCTTGGTAAAATGGAAGGTATGTAAGAATAGCATCAGTCAGCTTGTATGCCTGAGGGTAATGGACATCATCCTTTTTCCCATCCCAGTCACCACCTTTTCCATTTCCAAAGGGCCTCCAAAGATGAAAATGAAGTTGACAATCATTCTGCAAGGCAAACTGATCCTGATTCTTCCAGTCACTTTGTAATTCACTGCAGATGGTGAGAGTGAGATGTTTACTGGCTGGCAGGTAATGAGCCTCATTGTAGATAATAGTGATGGACGGGCAATCTTGCCTGCTGACAAGGAGGCGACTCAACATGGGCACATGGCATTCATCCATGACTTCATGTAAAAGGATAGCTGTGACAATGTACACAGGTTATAAACTACCCTCCTCTGTTAATGTCAGCATGCAGCTGTATGTAAGCCTCTCCAGTTCACATTTAAGTAGCGTAGAATTGATCCTGATTGTCCATGAACGTAGAACAGTCTGATTTGTGACCTAATGTTTACTCTTCTATAAGAAGAAACTTGATCTGTTTAAACATCTAGATATTCCCTCTTCCCAGGTAATGCTATTCATCACAGCTGTCAGTACTTCTTTAAAATAGAAATGACCCTCAGGCATAGTATAAAACTCTGTGAAAGAACTATGTACGCCTTTGCCAAAGGAAGAAATAGCTCCTTTTTACAAGTGGGCTTGTATACGCACTATGAAAGGCCTACACACGCTGAATTGTAAGTCAGTATTTCCATTTCCATCCCCACCCCCATATAAAGGAACTCATATTAAGAGACCTACAGACTGTCCTGATTTTTTTATCTCAGACATAAGGGTCTGAGTGGATTTGGCCAAGCTCAGCCATTTGATGAGATATACTTAAGCAGCTGATTCCGAGGGAAAATCAGAGTAATTCAAAAATGCAACAGAAGATAACAGAAAAACCCTAACTACATTTCTCCTGTCTTCATAACTTTATGAAGCAAAGATAAAAAAATATACACAACCAAATGTCACTGATGTCTTTTATTTCATCAGAATATATTCCTCTTGAAGAAAGGGGTGTGGCTAAAATACGCATTTAAAAAGGTATTTGTTCATATATATATATATACACACACACACATATGTAAATATACACACATTTAAACATGGATATTGTTATTCCGGAGGTAGACAACACTTGGTCTTAGTTTTCCTATTCTGAATCAAATATCCTTTCCCTTCTTCCCTGGTGAAATCTGATCATTCGTACTGTGCGCGGCCTTCAAGACTTGATAAACGATCCCAGTGCTATGAAAGTTTCATCCAAAACCTGTCTCTTCATAGATTCGTTCCAGATATTTTTTCTACTTTAAAGACTCATGTGATCATCGCTTTGATCCTTTCTCCCTCTGCTCTATTAGGGGCACCATCTCTTCAGGGCTTGCAGCTTATAAAAAGACCACCATATTTTGATATGCCTTTGATGTTGTCTTCCAAAGTATCTTTGATTTCTAAGTTCTGTTCAACTCTTTCGCCATTAACCTTGATTTCACTTAGGAATTAATAGATCTATAGTTTTATTGGAAGGCTAATTCAGAAATTCTGCCTTCTCTGGCACTATTTTTTCCCTCTTAGCTGGAAAGGTAGGTGAAACAGTACAAAAGATTGACCAATGTTTGCAAAAATATGAAACTATAGATAAGCTAATACCTTTCTTGAGTTTTACTTACTGAATCATTAAGCTGCTAGCAAATTAAGTCATTCTGCAGGATGATAATGAGCCACACAGACCTTCCACATGGCCACTGGTGACTGAGAACTGTTACTAATGGACGCCTCGTCAGTAGGACTGTGGTCTCAGTGCTGAGCTTGAGGACTAAGTCTCCCCCGACATAGAACACTTGCAGTCCCCCTTCTTTTGACACTCCACAAAGAGAGTGAAGCTGGAAAGGCCAAAGGAAGTATATTGTTTGAAGTAAACTAAACACAGAGCAATAAAACACTCAAAAGGAGAAACTAGCTCTGTCTTTCAAGTCTCTTCACTAGTTATTTTCAATTTTTAGCTTATGATATCTGAGATTTATTCCCCCTCTTCAGGCACCACTAAGTGTGACTGAAGATTCCTCTTTGCTGGTATAAAGAGACAGATGAAGGCTAAAACCAGGTCAGCCACACACGCGTACACACACCCCACAGGATTCATTTATACACCCTAACTACATTTAGGTGCATTGAGATACATTTCAGGGTTTTGGGAAAACAAAAAAACCCCTCCATCTATGGAAGCTGCATCTTAGTGTGCCTTTCCCCTATTTATAACTATGCTGCTTTTCTCCCCTGACACTATTTATTTCCTGTTCTTAGAGGAACAACTTAGAAGACCTTATCCCCTCTCCTCACTTAAATGAAACTGCTACTAATGGAGACTAACACACTTAGTCCTTGCAGCAACTGGCAAGTGCATACCCATCCTTTTCAGTATCTCCATAGGGCCATCACTGCAGCCTGTTGCCTTTGCTAAGGCACTGCCAGCACAGTTTAAGGGTTCCTTCCCAAGAGCACTTGTAATGATACCACAATTATCATTCTGGGCTAACACTCTAACACCTAACCCTTGGGACACCCGGAGCTTCTGATAAAACACCGCAACGAGAGAATCCAAATGCAGCTCATCAGATACATGCCCTTTCCAATGATCCTTCGTATCACTCATCGCACTTGCTATCTAAAACATCTTTGGCAGAGAAGCACAGGCTGGGCGCTACATGACCTGTTCACAGCACTTCTTACCCTCCACCGCTTAAGTGCACAGTCTAACGTTGTAGCTTGAGAGGCCCACCCGGGGCTCTCTGCGTAGCCCCATGGCCCGGCACAGTTCCTACTGTATCACGCCTTTCCTAGAATCTTAGCCCCGCTGGAAAGCATTCAGCATTGAGAGGACCCGTCTTTATGCTGATAACACTAAAATATAAAATAATGCCAACAGCTGGTGCTACAAATGGCTTTTAAAAACGATGTTCATTCACTAAAATTCCTCTTGCTACTTTTGACATGAAACACGCAGTCTCTAATTATTCTGATCAAGACGGTGAAATACAAAAACAAACTTTAATTGTGTTTAACAGATATTTAATCAGGACTCACTGAACTACAGATTAAAGCTGAAATTCATAAACCATAATTACCCAATTGTCGCAAGCTTTTTGGTCCACATTCTGCTTCCGTCTGGGCGTCTGGCACTTTGCCCCGAATTTCTTTTAGTGTCTTCTCAGTTTCATTGCTGTTCATGTTTTCCAGCAGAGATTTAGCACAGATTATAAAATATCTGTTCTTGGCAACTTTATGAGTTGTTTTTTCTTACAAAGAATACATCCCACCTATCCCCATCCCAGGGCTGAATGAACAGGCGTACGCCGTGGGTTACTTCTTGTCACAAGCTACCCTTTCCTCCTGCCAGAGGCCATGGTCCTACTCGGGTTCTGATTGCCTAGCCATTGCTGTACTACCAAAGCATGATCTGGACACGGTCTAGGGTGAGGTGTCCCTGCCCATGCAGGGGGTTGGAACTAGATGATCTTCAGGTCCATTCCAACCCTAACTGTTCTATGATTCTATGGTTGCTTTGAGAATGCCATCCAACATACCTACCATGAATAATTCCTTCCCTTCTCCAGAGACAGAAGCAGGTGCAATATAGTTTCCTGTTTTGGTAGGGGCTTTTTTATGCGCTTGATGCCCTGTATTTATATTTAAGAAGACATGATGAAAGAAATACACTTCTCATGGGAAGCTGAGAGTAGTGAGGTATATGCTAACTACTAGTTCCTCAGGGAATTAACTGCACAGGCTTCAGACTGCCTCCTCAGAAAATTACAAATTGTCCTTTAGCACAGAAAGACTGCCTGTGCCAGAGAAGCATGCCACACAGAGAAGCATGACAGCAGTTTTCTGGGGACCTCCAAACACTGTGTGCTGGTTATGTGGGTACTCTGAAGGCAAGGACTTAAAATACATGGGAAAGTGGTATTGACTATTTTTACAGTGATCCATGTTCCCAAGCATGCACAATCCAGTGTTCCTTGCTATGTAGCTTTCTAAGTCCCAAAGTTCTCATGCCTGGCTACACTCAAGGTGAAAACACTGTCCATTAGGATAAGACAGATGGAATCACAGAACCACTGAATGGTTTGGGTTGGAATCATGGAATGGTTTGCTTAACCTTAAAGATCATTTAGTTCCAACCCCTGTCACCTAGATCAGGTTGCTCCAAGCCTCATCCAACCTGGCCTTAAACACTTCCAGGGATGGGTCATCCACAACTTCTCTGGGCAACCTGTTCCAATGTCTCATCACCCTGATAGTGAAGAATCTTTTCCTAATACCTAATTAAATCTACTCTCTTTCAATTTAAAGCAATTCCTCCTTGTCCTGTCACTACATGCCCTTGTAAAAAGTCCCTCTCTGGGTTTCTTGTAGGTTCCTCCTCTTTAGGCACTGGGAGCTGCTCTAAGATCTCCCTGGAGCCTTCTCTTCTCCAGGCTGAACAAGCCCATCTCTCTCAGCCTCTCTTCACAGCAGAGATGCTCGAGCCCTCTGATCTGCTTTGTGACCCTCCTCTGGACTTGCTCAAGCAGGTCCACATCCCTCTTGTGTTGGGGCCCCAGAGCTGAACACAGGACTGCAGGTGAGGTCTCATGAGAGTGGAGCAGAGAGGGAGAATTACCTTCCTCAACCTGCTGGCCACACTCCTTTTGATGCAGCCCAGCACATGGTTGGCTTTCTGGCTGCAAGTGCACACTGCTGGGTCATGTTGAGCTTAAATACAGGATAATAAAGAAGTTAGAAAACAGTACTCCAAGAAGCTTTGTAAGACCTTATCTTTTGCTCTGCAAAGATGTCTAAACTACCAATCAGGTACCTTTGACACAACTTTCCTTTTTATTTTCACTGTGGACCTCCAGGATTTGGGGAGGAGTAAGTGGAAGAAATGCTATTCAAAAATTTCAGAGAACTGACAGCCCGATGGTAAAACTAGGAATACAGAATCTCTGTTTTGCTGCCACTGAATAGCATTAGAGGTGGGTCCTGCACAGGACAATGCTGAACTTACTGGGAGTGGATAGGAGTTTGGTTACATCTTCCTTATTTGCATGAGTGATCTTTACTCAAAAGTGCTCACATTGCCTTGAAAATTCAAGACTTCAAATTCCTCCTGTTAGAAGATAATTCATTGATAAAACACCCTTCAAAGCCTCCGCTGCAGAACCTCCCTCAACAAGAATCATTCCCAGGACTTTGCAAGGGAAGATGGTGATGCGGCCTTTCAGACACAGGAAAAGCAGCTTACCAAACTGCAGGTCAAGCTAGTGAACAGCGCAGAGACTTCACCCTATCAGAATGGTGAAGCAGTTTCCCATGCTGACACCAGGCTCTCAGAGCCAGTCTGCTACAGTTGTGGGGAAACACAGAAATCCTGTCAACCTTAAATCTGGGGCATGAAACGGAAGGGAGGAGAGGGGAAGATATGGAAAAGATGACACTACAAAAGCATGGGATCTCATATACAGAGATACAAAAAAGAGTGAGCTTGATTAAAAAATGGATGGCTTTCCAAGAGTACTTGCTATTGCTTTTTCTCTTAAGAGCTGGAGTGTTCTGGAAGAACTCCGAGTCTGGGTGAAGATACATGGAACTGAAGTTCTGCCAGAGGTATCTGTCCTTCATATTCATCCATGAAATTTAATTTCCTTTATTATCCTGACAAAAAGTACGAGAATAAAAGCTAAATGTTTACCTATTTCCTTGGACCTGTTCTCAACTAACATGCAGAACATATATGCATTTCTTCTGCTTCTTTCAGACATTTTTCATCATCAAAACCAGTACTTCACACATTTATTTCTATCATGGTCATTTGGCCCTATCTCCACTTCCACTTCTTTTGAAGAGCCAGGCAGTTCTATTCCACTGAAACAGTCACATACCTTCCTCATCAGCTCCGTTAGAGCAAGTCTTAAACAAGCAGCAGTGTACCACCTCAGCAGTCACTGCCGCATGAATATCAAACTGCTTTTTTGTTTGTTTGCTTTTGAAACCTTCTCTGAAGCTTTCATGACTTGACTGACTCAAAGGTGTCTGCAAGAACCTGTATCTCACATTTCACAGCAGTCAGATACCAGATTGCAAAGACAGAGAGACAAGGAGAAATATGCTATTTTTTGTTTCCCTGTTTCTTTTCCCACGTAAGAGAGATTTGATTCCTCTTGTCAGGCACACAGTCTGAAGTCCAGTCACAGTCGGGTCTTTGCATCCTATGCAGAAGTCTGATGAGAACATCATGCTATAGGATGGCAGATGGCTTGCCATACAAGACAAGCCCGATTTTTCACAAACAAATTGTTTTCGTGTTTGGCACAATTGCTTGTCCAAGGGTTGCAAACTCTGTATTTTAACAGTAATAAGAAAATTGCTATCCAGCATTAGTGTCATTCTTCATTCAGACTCTTTCTCTGAAAACAGCCTACAGCCTTTGAGATGCAAAATGTATCGGTTTAATGTAGTCAAGGTCCCTGCTTGCTACATTGCTAAATCTATTTAGCAGATTCTTCTTGGTATAATCTGTCCCCAGACCTGAGGAAGCTCAGTGATTTTAAGTGTTTTAAGCTAATGATAATGGTTAGTGCTGAGAACAGATGTACCTGACTGTGGTGTGATCTATCTTATTAGGCTGTTAGGAGCTGTGTATTCATATTGACTTAACATTTTATGTCTATTTTCAAGGTGTGATGGCTGCACGCGGTATAGTCTGGTTTTCTCCCCTGACGTATGAGGTATCATCGTATCTGTGTTTTTTGATACATGGTGACTGCACAGAGAGAGAAATGGAGAAGGTTATCATGCCTTCCCAAGATTTTGTGTGTCTGTTATTGCTGTCCACTGACAAGATTATGGGAAGCCGTGATGTATACCGGTACTCATACTAGACCATAACCCAGGAAAAGGTTGTACAGATTAGATGTGCATGCTGAGGGTTTGATGACCATGCTAGGTATTGCAGAAGTTTACTTTGCCTGGTGTGAAGGCATTGCGCATGAGTGAATTCCCCATAACTGGTGGCTGCACTGGTAACATGCTAAGTGAAAGCTGTTTTACTATTCTTCTCTACCCAAAACACAAGCGTAAAACTTTTCAGTTGTACCAAGAAATGGTGCTTCTCTTCCCTTCAGCACAATGGAGTGAAATTCCCACTGTGAATTATTTTCCTGATCATATCACAGGCTTGGTTTTGCCACTCACAAACATCTGCTATTGCCACCCTCTGGGGACAACATGCTATTTGGGGTGTGCTGTACCTTAAGGCCTCACCTCAGTCCTCCAGTACATAAGCAAATCCTACTTACATGGACTATACCACTGACATCCCACCAGTAGAAGTTACAGAATTAAGCTGTTGCAGAACAAATGCAACCTTAACTGGTCCATGTGACCGCAGCAGAACAGGAGACATGCCTGCTGAAAATGAATGCAGCCTCCTTAAACAAACCTCATGCATGCAACCTCTTCCCCCTGAGAATTCAAAGAGCAGACTCAACTGAAAAAACATGTGGGGCTCTAGAGAGACACCATCTCCACGCTGACAGAATGAATGGAACTTGAAAAAGTAAGGTCCAACAAAGCTAAAATCCAAGAGCATTAAAACAACTGTAACATGGAGAAGCTGAAAGATGTGCAAATGGAAGACAAGACACTAGATCTCAACAGAGATACGTAAGTTACTATCCTCATCTAGAAAGATTAACTGAAGGTATCAGAGTGCAACTCTCGACCAGTACACCATCGTTTCAAGTTCTGAACCATACTTTGAGCACAGAACCCCGTTCTTGTGCTGCAGAGCAGTGCAGTGATGTGTTGCAATGCTAGAAGTAAGGGGTTAAAAAGCTGAATTCGGAAGCCTATTTTTCTCTGATGGTTTGGCCAATTTGAATAAAGCAGAGCCCAACTACACGACAGCCATTCTAAGCTTAATTCTATAGCTTCAGGTCTCTTAATCAAAGAATAACACCAGTATTATAAATTTAATTTTCATTTCAATACAAAGAAAATGCAACTCAGATGTAACTGATATACGTTCTCTCCATTTCCTAAACGATGTTCTGGGCACTTTGTCTCTTTGGAAATGGAAATGCATTCTTATGAAAACAGTACAGGTTAAATACCTAGGACATTGCTTCATACGGCAGATAATTTCGCTATAAAAAGAAAGAATATATAGATTTTAACCTAGTACTGACCTTTGAGGTCGTGCCTATACATGAATTTCTCATTTTTCTCCTCCTAAGTCCACCTACCACTGAAGTTAATTTGCCCTCCATAGCCCCTCAGAACATGTGCTAGAAACATCCTTACCTTTTCCTAAATCCTTTCCCCTGTCAGGATTTCATACAGATGCATAGGGAAAAAGGCCTGATACCTGACATTTCATAAGAATCTCAAAGAGAATACACACAAAGTGCATTAAGATTTTTTCCACTGGTACTCAGAAGGGAATGAAGGCTGTTTGCCACTGCTAGGAGACCGGTCTGTATCTGAAGCTGGGATCTCTGTTTCTGCAGCTGGTACAGCCATTTCTCTCTTACATTTTACATTCCAGCCTAAAAGGATCATTTTTTTAGCCCAGGAAGGAACCATCTTTTTTAGAAATCATGTTGGTGGAATCAGATATTCCTCAATAAAAAAAAAAAAAACCAACCCACAAAACAACCAACAGTTTTAGTGGCAGTAATCTGGGATCTTACACACTGGGACATGACATTGAACCAGCTTGGCTCACATTTTACAGGCAAGTTTCTCAGCTATGATATTGAGAAATTTCTATGGCTTTGGCTTTAAATGTTGACATAATCTCAACTAAAGTTCATGATGCAAAATACAGTATGAGAAGCTCTAAAAGTGCTTCCTTATCCTACATCATTCTAGTGATCCTACTCATCCTACTTATCTCCCTTTTGTTATCATTACGTATACATGTTATCTGTGTGTACCAGGCTGTGGGACTTTGCAAGAGGCAGCCTGGACTCATCTAATGATGCTTTTTAAACTTAAGTAATAATACTGACAAGAAGTTATCACCTGGAAATTGCAAAATTCACGACCATAACCTCCCAGACTAGGCAAGGACAACAGCAGATTCCAAAATTATTCAGGTATTTGTACAAATATTGAGAATACAGAAGAGCCCCACCTCAAGTTTCCAACACAAATCAGCCATTTGGGTCATTCTCACACTTGTCTCTGATGTATGTATGGTAAGCTGCAGTGAAGGACAGGGTGTAAGGCTGGGGAAGGGGCACAGAGCTGATGTCCATCAGTAGCAGTTATGACCCAGCATGAGCACATCACTGGTCTCCTTCAAAAGCAGTGCTCTTTGGGCAACACTGGTCTCCCCCATCCCTGCTACTGCCTGTGCCCTGCTGCACTCCTCCTCTTGCACTGGCATAGCGGGATCACCTTGGGCAAGGGGGGCATTTTGGGTAGGACAACAGCTAAGGGGACATGTGGGCCAGCAAAGGAGGTGAGGAGGCTGCTGAAAAGAGAGGTACCCTGCTACACCTCCTGGCACAGAGCCCTGCAATGGCAGGAGTTTCACCAACGTAGACAGGCAGTGGACTGGGACCCTTCTCACCCCAACAACCACAGTCCACAGGGAAGGAGTGACAAGCAGGAGGAGCAGTAAGTGCAACAGAAGAGAACGAGACAGACATGTTTGCTACCCCAAAGTCTCTAACGTTAGAGAAGGCAACTATTTCTTACAATTTCTTCAAACTTCATGGGGCACGAGTTCTCACCAGCAGGCAATAAGGCCAGAACTGCTCTCCCACTGATGGGTGCAAGCGGCAAAGCTGGCATCGCAGCCAGCTAAACTGGGACCTGGTCACAAACAACAAATAAACACTGCATGGCATGTAAGGTGTACCATGGCTTGCAAGATACCCAAACATCTGTCTTTTTCCCCTCTCAGAAGTATTTGTGCCAACTACATCGATGGCAACTCATGGCCCAGAAATAAACTGAATCAGACTGACCTCAGGGAAGGGTGCAGGGGCTTGGGGAAGATGGATACCTGCAGTGTAGGATGGGGAGTATGATGCTATTCCATTAAGCAAAAAATAATCATTTCTGTAACCTGAAAGGAAACGGAAGATGGCAAAAGCCTATTTTGACATGACAGAGAGGAGAGCGTTCTTCATTTCTAGTAACAGTCTTTGTTCCTATAGCAAACTTTACAAACTGACCAGAGGCATCACTAATAATTTGCTTGTCACCCTGCACTTCTCACGAGTGAAGGGAAAAATCCCTAATTATTAAAAACAACCCAAGGCTGTGCCTTCATGGTTTGGTCTGAATCTAGTACCTGCAACAGGAAGCTTTCAACAGAAGGCAGCAAGGACTTCTCAGGGAAAAGCTACAGGATCAGGCCACATATTCCCAGTAAAAACTGGCCTTTTCCCCCCTCCTCCCAATCTCATTATTCCCAAAAGATACAAAGAAAATACAAGACTGTTGGGATTTCTATAAGAAGATTTGGCAGGTTTTTCATATTTCTTTAGACTGTAAGATATAATTTGAATTTGTGGCTTGCCTCTCTCGCTCACTAAGAAGAAGAATGAGTTATTTGTTCTCTGAATAAGTATTTGTTATTAGTGGATCAGACATGGATAAGGTATATTATTACAACCATGTTTGTTAGGTATGATTTACATTGTTTGCTGCATATCATCTTAGGCTGTCTTTAATTTTGTTATACTTTAGGGGTTTTTTGTTTGGTTTTATGCATTTAGTCACAGTTGGTCATGTTTTGAACTTTCAAAAAAATTAATACAAAGGAAATTAAAAAAAGAAAAAGAAAATATTTTCAAAATGATGTGGAAATCAAATCTATCCCTCAGTAATTTGATTTGTAGGAAATGGAGAGCAAAGCATTACAAACAGAATGCCTTGAAGTGCATCATAATTACTTACATGTGCAAATACATTGTCTAGGTTAGGCATTCAGTTAATAATAATCATAATAATTCTATGCCCTTACACAGAGTCTTTCATCCAAGCTTCTCCAGGTTTGAGTAAGCTTGGGTACCTGTGAGTGCTCTGCTGCTTGTAAGGATTGAGAAATAGGGGCAAAAGCTCTTCAAGGTCAAGGACAAACTATGATTTGGTGTTCAAGGTAGGAGAGAACAGCAGATGATGGTTTTCTAGCAACAGGTGGAACAGAGATGCAGAAGTTTGTAGCTGAGCCTACATTTCTACAACTTCATGCCTCTGTAAGAAGAAGGAGTGCAACAAATATGCACCTTAGATCTTCTGTTCCACAAAGCTTAAAGGCTAAAAATTGACATAAATCAGATCCATGGCTAATCTTTGGTGCAACTCTGGTCTTTACAAAAATATACCAATATTTTGCAGCAAAACGCAAAGACTGGCAAATTTGCCTTGTTTGGAACTCTTTACCAGTGTGAATGGCTCTCATCTGAGGCTCCACAAATGATTTCCAGACCACACATCCTTTGTGGAAATCTGGGCTCAGTGTTGAAGGGATCTGGAAAAAGGTACCCTATGAAATTCAGTTGTTACGGAAATCAAACACCAATTTCATGCTTGTAGATTACTCTCACATTGATCTCTTAAGTATCTGAAACCCATAACAAGACTCTGAGCATGCCATACTACCCAAAAGCCTTTCCACAGTTCCTGCCAGGGAAGAAATGTTGGATTTTATTCTCTTCGACTGTTTACCTTCCTGCCACTTTCTTACTGCACACCTTTGTTGCTCTCCCTCCCAAGCCAAGAGAGAAACCCATGGCTTCTGTAGCCCAGGTCCTTTGCTCCTTACTAACCAGAACCCCATCCATAATTAACTAGAATATATGTTTTCATGCATCACTAGATGACCAAAAACCAAGACCACCAAATTATTTTTACTGTTTCATTTAGCCATGCAATAATGGTAATGCTTTAAACTACTACCTGCTGAAATCGCAATAAGGGCTGCACTGCAGTTACTGACCCACGCAGATATACAACTGCCTGTTTGAAGGATTTGATGTTAACACATCCCATTTTTGTTTAGCCTACATTTCTGTGCTCCACGCAGCTGCAACAGGAAAGTATTTCTCTGTACATTTCCACTACCTGTTGTGCTTTACACTAATAAGAACACTGGATATTATTTGCCTGGCTGACTGACAAAGCCAGGCATCAAAGCATCATTCCGGTGTCACATACTTCAGTGCTCTAATCTTTCAGAACTTGTAAAGCTATCTCTTACGGCACTTTGCGGGCTGTGAGATCACCCTGACAAACTGTGATAATGTTGGCAATCTCCGAATGGGTGTTCATTTGAAATCTTACTACAGAGGAATTGCTGTGTTTCCAAATTTGAGGGCTTGACATAATCTGTCTCCACAAACCTAACAGGGTCTGTCATAAGGCTGTCTGTGACCCAGGGATTTTATGGGGTTAATATCTATCCCCAGTGCAACTTCATTCTAAGCAGTGGAATTACCCAGAGTATGACTTTACCTATTTGCTTTCTTCTTCTGTATTTAAAATACCCCTTATTTGTACTATTATTTTTCTGAAGTGCAAACAGCACCAAGTTATAACATCTAAGTCAGGTACAGGAGACTGCTCCTCCGAATCATTACCAGTTTCTTTACAGTTCATGCCAAACCCTCTGCTTCCCTCATCACACTTAGTGACTGAGAAACAATGCAAATGTCAGGTCAAGCTACAAAGCTATTGCCATCATCTCTTCCCTTCCGTATGCTCCTAGTACTGGCAGTCTCTGGGCTGCAGTCCACAGGATATCCACAATTATGGCCCAGATTGAGGGAGGGGTAGAAAAACAATGGTACTCTGCCAAGTATGTCAGAACCTAAACTTGATCCATTTGAAAACTGAAGCTGGGACAGCACCGTGTTCTCTGGAATCCATGTAAAGGAAGGAAAATAACTTATAATCTCAAAAGAAAAAAAAAAAAAAGAGTGCAGACCTAACATAAATAACTCTTTTACTTTTGCTCTGACCCTTATCTTTAACTAAAGAAATATGCTGTCTTGATAAAGAAGGAGATTTTTTAAATGCCATGAGACTGTTAAGCACCTCAAGAAAAAGTGAGACAGAGAGAGTCAGGCTTCATCATATTTATGAGGGCCACAAAACCGCTAGTGAAGTCATTTCATTTCCAAATTACTTAGGAGTCCTTTAGAAAAGCGGGGAACACAGGATGGAAACAGGAAACTAAATAAAGTGCATCCAGTGTTTCAAAATAAGCTCCCTGCACAACACCCTTTCCCTCCTATCATCCCCTCAGGCAAATTCACCAGCTTGGCAGTTCCTCACAGTCAACAAAAGATCCTCCCCAAATCCTGCTCAGGGTGTGGGTGAGCCGCTGGGACCTGGCCACTGCTGTGCCAGGGCACAGGCGCTCCGCGTCAGCGCGGGAGCACAAGCTTAACTTTAAGCACTGGCTTGGATATTTGCTGAACTAATGCAGGGATGTTTTGCTACGTGTAGTACATTTTTACAAGAGAAGTTCCCTTCCTTGGATTATACCATCTTATCAAAACAGAAGTTGTTAAAGTCATACCTTATCGGTTTATCCCCATGTAAGCTATTTTCTGCCTTTCATTCTCTACACAGAAAGGGAAACTTGGTGTCAATATCCAATCTCAGGAATAGGCCATCTAGCTGCAATGCTACCGGAAAATTTTTAAATCAAATAAATTCCAAACTTGTATTTTGGTCCCAAATTACAGCAAACTTGCTCCTGATCTTGTTGTTAGTAAAATGCCTACTGCTTTTACCGGGAGCAGCAATTATCCCTCGTGTCTCTAATCTTTCAGAAAAGCATGTGCAGCCTTGGAAGCCCAAGGTGAACGTTTTAATGTGTGTATGATCTTCCTGAAGTCAGTAGGTTGCGTGGATAGGAAAAAGAAAAGGACTGCATGGAAAGCACAAAGATCCATGGGCTTCAAAAGGTTGAACAGCTTCACCAACACAAACTCTGCAGATGGAACCGTCCTGAACACAGCAATGAAAAAGGTATCTGCTTCTCCTTCCTAAAACTCCCTTCTTGAGGGAGAATGTTTGCATTTTACAGTAAGGTGAGAATTGGTAGTTGTATATACTACTTGTACAGTAGTTATTATTTGACTCTTTTCCACATAAATCTGTTTCTAAAGAAGAAAAATTAAAAGGAAAGAGCCCTAACTCTCAGCTAGTGCCACTTCAGAAGCTCCTTGCTAACCACAGCTGAATTATAATAATGTGGGGGGTTTATATTTTTTAGTATTTTTCATGCTGACAGTAAGTCATTATGCACCCCAAATTTTCTGAAAAATAAAGAAAATAAACTATCACTGGTAGATCACTATTTATAGAGGGAAAGAATATAGAAACGTATTAGATTTATCATAAGCAAGGGATTTCATACCATGACAGCAACTTTTAATGTAATTCGTTTGTCATATAAATTACATCCCTGGGGATATCCCATAAAATTAATTAGGTCAGAGAGAGAAGGAAAACAATTTGAAAACTCCTCAGAACTTCAGCAAACAATAGGTTTTAAACACAGCAGTATCAATAATCTCATGGTCAGGTCCTTCCTCCTCTTCCTCTATTCTCTCCAGGAGGCCAAGATCATCAGACTGAGAATTATCTTGGCCCCTCCAAGATCAAGGAAATAGTACAGGTTCAAGTACACAACACTTCTGAAATTGAAAATTTTGCAAGCAGCTCTGTCTTTCATAACTACAAACTCCCTGGAAAAAAATCTGAAATATAATTTAGTAAGACATTCATTGTGTCAATGTGGCTTTTAAGCAAAAGCTACAATTGCAAAATCTGGGCATGATATAATTCATCGCATAACACAGAAAAGCAAAGGGGAGGAGGGCAGAAGAAAACAATAGGGATTCCAGACGGATTTTAATACTGGCCAAACTCATCCTCAAATCAAAACTCTGAAGCTTTGCCTGTTCATTAGCTTCTCTAGAGTTTAGGCAAAAAGGAATTTGCCCATATTCTTTTCCTGTAACACTCTGGCTTCATTTCGTGCAAGAAACAAGACATGGGTTTTTTCACTCTTCTCAACACAGCTCACCGAATTGGAAGTGTTGATACACATGTACAAAATCCAACACATTTTCTGATCCTATTCAGAACACAGATCAAATTTTGCTTTTCCTGATGCCTGCGCCACCTTCCAGTGAACATTTGAGTACTAAGGTCAGAATAGGAAGACAATGAAACGCAGAGGAGTAACTGAGTTGATGGTGCTTGATCATTAACGACATTAACAGACTGCACTAATGGATAACTCCGCAGTACAAATTTCATCTGGATGATGTGAGGGCATGAGATCACACTTCTGCCAGCCCTTGCATGAGTTAATGTTAGCAGTGGGGAACAAAAGATATCAGATAAGGCATGGAGCTTGCTGGTAAAAGTCAACACATAAAAACATATTTTAAAAACTGCATAAGAAGAATGAATTTATAATGGATCGTGCTTTGCATTTTGAGGTGACAGAGTTCTCGATCTGGTAGAAAGTTCCCAAAGCTCAATTTACTACATTGTCAAAATATAGCCTGAGGGGACAATCTGACTTACAGCATCTTTATGACTGGTGATGAAAGAACCTAGCTTGGCTTTTAGATACCAAGTTTGGCTCAAGATAGAGCACTAGAGAACAGAACATCTTTTATTTTATGCTGGGAGTTCAGTGTTCCTCTTCAGCACAGAATTAGGTTTTACTGTATAGAATTCTCACACACAGCTCGCTGATGGGTTAGAATTCACACCTTCAGATTTTGGGGATATACTTCACACCCTTCATTGTTACTGCTACTAAAGATACAGATTACAGTGTCCTCGTGTCATTGTAGCATCTGTAACAGAAATCTTTAGAAAATTCGGGGGAACAAAAAAAGTGTCTTTTACCAGGCCACAGCATGTCTTAGCCTTGGAAAGGCTAGGAGGTACAGTAACCACATTAATTGGGCACTATATAGACAGCCAAGTATAGCTCGGTTACGGTGCAGCTTTTACTGTTCCTTGACATGTTGTTTCAAAATACACTTCATGCTTCATCCAGTAATATATACATCTGAAAGCATTGCACAACACTGGACAATGCTACAGAACCACAGGAAATAATTGTTTCACAAACATGAAGCAGTCTGCACAAATAAAAATAGTGTGGCCCAAATCTGCTCTAAATTACGCTTATGCAAATCCATGGAAGTCAACTTGTACCACTAACAGAACAGAAAAGAGCATGTAAAAATGTAAAATATGTTGCTACTGTACAGCTACCCATGGGCCTAAGCCTGCCAGCCTGCCATCATGTACTTTCGCAGCATGGTTTTACAAGAAATAAGAAAAATAAGAGTATTTCTAGATTTCTAGTTCTCTCATGCACTGGAGGACACATGTCCAAGAACATATGGACTTAAATGTGTCAGCATCCTACATCACTCTTATTTCAAGAATGTTATTAATTTTTGTGGGTGGAGTCCAAAATCTTAATGTCATATTAGCACACAGTGGCTGTTTCTGTAATGCACGTGTCACAGGGAGTATATGTGCAGCAGTCCAAGGATCGCATTTTAACTTGATTTCAAGTGATTTTCTAAATTGCAAGACTCTCAAAAGATGAAGTATTGATGCTACTAGCAGGGTATTTCACAACTTTTGTCTTCACAGCTTCATCCACCCACCTCAATTCTGACCTCCAGGATTTTTACATTACTGAAGATTGGATTCTCCACACACAGCTGTTTCAACAAATCACGTTTTGCCCTATAATGCACAGAGTGTGACTTCATGATTGGTATTTTCAATGCTGAACCAAGTTATATGAGTGATGTATGCTACTCTGGGCAAAAAGCAAGACTAAGATCAGAAAATTCTTTGCCCTGCTAATTTACCTAAATTTCAACCCAAATCTTCTCAAATGAATTAGCCTCTTTACCAAACTCGCAGGTACAGACAGATACTGTGGGTATCACCCATGCAACCAACCCAGCTGGATACAGTGAGAAATGCATTGCCAAGGGCTTCTCGGCTGCAAACCAACAGGTGGTTTGGCACTGAGATTTGTACCTGTTTGTGGTTTTCATCTTTGGTTTCAAGACAGAAAATGAGAAGATACCTTTCAATGCTGCATCTCAAGCAGGCTGTACTGAAAGCAAGGTTTCATTCCAACCGAATCTCTCTCTCTCTTGCAAAGTTAAGGAAAACTGCCAACCACTGCTGCTTTTGCCATCAACACGTGATGTAGATGTCAGGAAAAAGCAAAGTAAAGGGAGAGAAGAAAAAGAAAAAGAAAAATGTAAGTTTTACATAAACAACAATGTGTACATAATGACTACATCTGAGGGCAACAAAATAAAAAGTAGTGGCTTTAGTAGAAGGAAACAAACAAAACCTTGGAACAGCTTACTCTAAGAGGTTTTTGGGTTTTTTTTTAGTTTACTGGATACAGAGAATTTTTGTTTAAATTTAGTTCCAAGAGATACAATACTTTCAAAATACACGATAAACTTAAAAGGACAACATTAAAGAATCAAACCTATCATAGCATCAAAATGAACTACACCATTACTCAGAGAGCAGACTAAGCCCCTTCAACACCCTGCAAAGCAGCAGAAGCACTTAGAACATATGTTCTTGCCTGCAAATAGCCCAGGGTGCAAGAGGTGGGTTTTGTTTTTTTGTTTTTAAAGCCTTCTGCATGGGCCTAACTCTGCCTTTGTTGAAGGTAGTGTTAACACACACTGAATGCAGTGGGAACCAAATGTGGATAACTGCATACTTTGAAAAATCACACCCAATATGTTCAACTGATGCCATCATTCTCTGAGGACAAGTGTAGGCTATGGAATACTACAAATAATGCAGAGCAGTAGTCTAAAGTAATCTTTTCAGAACCAAGGAAACGTATTTTGCTACTTTCCACAGATAGTTGGGAATGTGCATCTTCAAAATAATAGTCAAGGGTAGGTAAAAGCTGTCTAGACATCCTCACTATGACAGAAATCTCAATGCCTTTTCATAAAATCAGTATTTTCCAAAGCAACTCTCAACAACCATTAAGAGAACAGCCATTCAAACTATGCTTTTTGGATTAAAGTAAGAAAATGAAAGTCAGTGCCTGTCCGCAGATGCAGACATAATGAGAGTCACAGAATCACTGAATAGTTTGGGTTCGAAAGGACCTTAAGATCATCCAGTTCCAATCCCCTGCCATGGGCAGGGACACCTCACACTAGGCCATGTCACCCAAGGCTCTGTTCAACCTGGCCTTGAACACTGCCAGGGATGGAGCATTTATCCCTTCTTTGGGCAGCCTGTTCCAGTGCCTCAGCACCCGCACAGTAAAGAACTTCTTCCTTATACCCAACCTGAACTTCCCTTGTTCAGAATGACCTCAATACATCTGCTAGTAATCAAAATGTGTCCACATTCACTAGTGCTCAGAAAATGGAATCCTAATGATCATCAAGAAACTTTGTTTTGCCCAATAACTGTAAAACTATTTCAGGAAGTTGTATGCACTAATTTACTTACAGAATACAAGATCAGATTGTATTAAATCATCTATATTAATAAAGACTGATCTGAAGAGAAAATGGAACTACTTTATCATGAAGATATAACCACTTGGGGGAAAAAGGGTCCCAAAACATTCTATTCCTGAGTTGGAACAAAAAAAAAGCCAGGCAAATGGATCTTTTTTCCTCATGAGATGGCGTTTCTATGAAAGTTCATCTCTCAGATAACCAAAATGGATTTTTTCCATCAACAAGCTAGAAAAAGGAGGGGAAAAAAAATATATATATAAAAAATAAGGAGCCTTCCAGAACCAGCAGTTGCGAAATATTTGGTTTTACATTTCTTGGGTAAAGCAGTTATTCGCAAGGAAAATTTTTGATTTCAAGAAAAAGAATTTCCACTGGAAAATCATCCCAATGGAAAATGCCTGGCCACGGCTACAAAGGATAGGACCACTGGCTTCAGCTAGGGGAAGGTGAATGCCAAGGTCAGTGGACTGAGTATGCCACAGTCCTCTTGCACAATCACAGGCAAAGTTCTTCTGTTCTCCATAATGCCATAATCTCCTCCAGCCTTTCTGCCTCCATAGACTGTTCACTCTTCAGGCCAGCAACCATCTCTCACAGTATGCTGCATGCAGCCTACCGTAACACACGTGTTTAATGACTTTCAGCACTGCAGTAACAACAGTGTTTTTCCCTCCTACAGCAGCTAGTTCCTGATACCAAGATGAAGAGAAAAGCACAACCTATGGCTGCAACACGCTGCTCATCAAACACTATTGTATACCATGGGGATGTGGGGGAAGATGCCTTTTCAGTGTAGAACTAGTCAGAGTTTATACACACAAAATCAGGTAACTCCACAGTCCAGTCTTATGAATTGTGTTCCAAGCTGCCAGAAATAAGGCAGGAAAGAAGGGCGGGAGGGGGCATCTCCTGTGTTCATAATGAAAGAAGAGAGATGATTGGACTGAGAGCTGAAGAGGTTACAAGGCAACAGAGGTGCCGTGAGTTGTTTGGGCTTAAAGCCAGATGTCTTGTATTTCCTTTGATTGTTCCTAAATAATTAATGGTATTAATTTAATCATGTGACCCACCCCCCACCCCCCTTTTAGAATTTGGCTCTGTGTACTAACACTAAATATAAAGGAGAAAAATGGGACTGTCTATAGCATACTGAATATTGATGCTGTGTGTTTAGACTGCAACAGCAGCTGATACTCATATCCATATATCTACGGCACTCGCAGTGTTTGCACAAAGTAGATCAAGTAGTAGCCTTCATACTCCATCCATAAACCAGCTCAACTATGGCATATGGACACTGGGTGTTTGAAGTAGTAAAATTGAGGGTACAGCTCTCTCTCCACCCACACTTAAGATGAACCTGCCACTACTATTTCACGTAACGTTTTCTGGCAAGCTCCCAGTTTTCAGTCATGCTGGTTCGCTTGAAAGAAACACTCAGAGGAGACTCTGCTTGTCTTGCTGTTCCAACAAACAAAATAATCACGCATCTTGGGCTAATGGCCCAAAGCTTAATGAAGATCATAGAAAAGAGGCTACCTGTGATGTGAGCACTCCCTTCTGACTTACCCACATAAGCCACTGCTGTTGGCAAAAGGAAATGGATTATGAGGATAATCAGTAACCCTGAGCTCTGGTCTAGACAAACCTTTGCTTGGTACATGAGCAGTCTGCCCACAAAGCAAACAGTAACCATCAGAGGTAAAAATTTCACTTCTGCACAATTTCCTGCCAGGGTGTCGGTGGCAACAGCAGGAGGACCTGTGCTCCTGCACCTCTCTTGCTGGGGCTGCAAGTCTCACAGGCACCACATCATCTCACGGGAATATTCTGATCATTAGGGTTGAGTTCTAGACTGCCGAAATGTAACAGCAGAAATCCTGAACAAATGCAGACTAAGGAAGGCAGCACATGTACTCAGTAAGAATGTTTCTCCATCCTCCGACATGCTACAGCACACTCTCAGCCGACCTAGTCATGACTCCAGTCCCACCCATCCTACCTACCTTTTTCCTACCACATTTCCACTTATCTTGAATCCTATGGCACCTACCACCAGATAGGATTAAACGGGGTAGCTGTGAGGTAATGGAAGAGGGAAAGAAATCTGACAGCTTGGAGCAGGCCCTCATTTTGTCCAGCAATGCCCCAGACCTCTGGAGATAAAGACAAAGTGACACCAGGCCTTTCACAGATGCCAAAAGACATTTCCGAGACATGCACAAAGCTAAGCCAACAAAGAGTACCTGTGGGGAGTCAAGACGGCTTGGTAAAGTCTCATTTCTTATACTTTATCCATGGCTCCCTATTTGGTTGTCATTCTGCTGCTAGACTATCGGATCAAGACTGGCAATCAGTGCTTTCTACAGTTACAATTCTTCAGCCAAGGAAGTGAACACTGAAAGGCTCTTCACTAGAAAGCCTACCCCTAATCCTCAAGGATTTAGCAGGCAAGGCTTAGCGAACCTAAGGCAAAGGATAAAAGGCATCTTTCATCACCACTAACTCACCAAGCCAGTTGGGTTCATAGAGCACTGGGTATCAGACCTCGCGCTATGGGGCTCTTCCGCAAGAAATGAGCAGAATGAATACCACACTGACCCTGCTGGAAAGAACACATCTCACCCTGTCCTGTAAGTGCTTCTCTAACAAGGTTATGTAAGGTTGAAAAACATTATGGGTTTATTTCTCATGGATGTATGTAAATGGAGAAAACACTTAATATCAGTTAATACAAGAAGAGGAGGAGTAAAATACAGGCAAACTTCAAGTGACTCCTTCAGTTCCTAACAGCTACCTACAAAGAGTGGCAACACCTACACAAGTAGGAAGCACACCAGAGTGCCAGAGTAGCCCCCCCTTGGAAGTTGTTCACAGTGTCAGAAATGGGCACTGTGGTTTTGAACTTGAATGAGAGGAAACTGACTCAAGATAGGAATGATCACATAGAAGTCGTCAGATTGTCTGTGAGGTAGAAACACTGGAAACAGACAACAAAACAGCTGAGCAGCATTTGAGCTGCATCACTTCACGAAAAGCCTATGTATATATATGCTTGTTTTTCAGGATTTTGGGGAGGGGCTGGGGTGTAGAGTGAGAAGATGGCATTTTTCCTGTGGCGACAAGGACCTCTGAAAGTGTCTACATGTCAGACTTTGCTGAGAATGTATCTTTTGTTCCTTCTCCTGCTTTATTTCCCTTTAATGATAGCTTTGCAGTGAATCCCATTTGTGAGTTCTCAAATAAATGCAAATTTTATCTTGTAAGCAATACCCTCCAAAATACTGCTACAACTGAAAATAAAAATGTTAAGAGCTAAAATGCACTGGGTCTTCCCTATGCCCTGACCTCCACAGTGAACTGGACTGCTTGCTATTATTACCTATGGAGTACCAGGCAGGGCACTTGCTACTATAAATAGGTACTGTATTGAAATATATAGTCTAAGTCCCCAGGGCCCAACATTCTAATTAGAATTACAGTTGTGCAAATTACTGATTTGGCTAGCTGACCAAACTGAGAACACAGAAAGGAAAAGAACCAAACCCAAAACAAAACAAGAACTACCTAGGTGTTTACCAAAATGGGCTAGCTTTTTGTTGTTCAATACATTTCAATTAAAATTGACTTAGTTTCAGAACAAAACCAGAAACTTTGTTTAGAAATATCAAAACAAAACCTTTCAGATTTCCAAAACACTTCTTTCAATTTGTTCTCAGTTTATTTTTTTGCATAGTCTTGGCTAACTTGTATCTGAGGCAAGCAGTTTTCAGCAAATAAAACATTCAACAGCTGTACTCAGATCTAAAGCTAAGGGCTAAACTGTGAGTCAACCAACCCAGGGAGGCAGGGGATCCACATTCTTTTCTTGGTTCAGCCCCTGTCTTTGTGTCCAAGGTGAGTTATTTCATTTCTTTACGGTTGTCTCTCCGTCCACACTTTGTCTCTGCCATCTCTGAGCTCATCAGTGTTAGATGCAGCTCCTACAGTGTATCTGTACTGTGCCTAACACAATAGATTTCTCATCTCAACTGGGGCCTATATGATTTTCTATAATATAAATAACTGCTCAACTGCAGTCAAATCTCTTTTTAATGCCAATACTTTCACTTGCACATATTTAGCAGCCCATCGTAGGAACGACAGCTTATTTTTTAATGAATTACTTATTAATAGAGGTAAAATATGAACAGACGACAAGTCCAGATTCTTCCTGCTTCATCAATTTTAATGCTCAAAGAAAGCATCTCGTTTACAGCTACCAGGGACCAACATGGACATATACTGAATGAAAACTGAAACCCAGGATCCCCTTGGCACTGTTGTGCCCCCGTTATATGGGGACAAATCCTCTCATCCCTCCAGGAAAGGCAAGGTATCTGGACTGAAAGAGCTGTTTAGTGGGAAGCCTCACAGACAACCTCCAGATTCCCTGTGCAGGGCTTTAGGCACACAATTGTCACTGTCGGAGTGGGAAATGTAAGTTCGGTGTCTGCACAGAGGTGGAAACAGCCTGTGAGGCTGAAGGGAAGAAGGTCTGCCTGCCTCTGTTTTGAAGACCCCTTGGATCTCGCACCTTGCTTAATCAAAACACAACTTTAGAGCTCGTTAGAAAACAAACAGCACAGAAATAGAAATTAACGCAACACTGCAAAGTCTTCAACTTCAGTGCACAGCACTCGGGGGTGGGAAGGTTTCTCAGAGCACATATGGCTGTCACTGACAAAGTCAGTCACGTTTTTAAAACACTGGGGACAGAGTTGCAAATGTGCCCCATTATGTCTCGAGATGTACTCTCCGGGTACAGAGGTGCGTGGGTTACGGAAGCTTGTGTGTTATTTTGCTGAGACCGTAAAAGGCAGCACAAAGCACAGACTGACAAAGAGCAACCATCGAGTACAGGGGGTGATTATTCCTACTGTACGGGCCTGATCCTGGGTGCCCCAGGTATCCTGGCATCCCATCCCACACTATTTTTCTCCATCCTCAGCTCTAGGAGGCACCAACACCATTTCCCAGCCCCTCACCCCAGCCTCCATCCAGGGCACTGCCAGAGGTGCACAGACCACGCTGCTCTATACAAGGGTAGCATTTGCAGTTGGCCATTCTTGTCTACACGAGTGCCCCCATGCCACGCTAGAGGAGCAATTATTGTAATTAAAAGTAAATCCTCCTCCCTATTGATTGTCTGTACTTACTGGCCATTGCTGCCATCTAGCCAGATGCATCTCCAATATTCACAGAAGCCTTGAGCCTGTTTGTTTTCCCTTTGCTGCTTGGCCTGAAGCAGGGATAAATGCACCCCCTGTTACTCACTGCCTCTGTGGAGACATTTGTAAACTTTCACAGGGTTTTTCTTTCATTTTTTGCTCCCCAACAGGTGACAAAATACTGTGTAACTGCAGGTGCTCTGGGGACACAAGCAGGAAAATGGGGATCAGATGCAGCTGTAGTTGGAGTAAGGGAAAATGAAGATAAATGCAGCAGATAACAGAGGGCTAAAAAGAGGGAAAAAAAAATGACTGAGAAGGGGTTGTTAGCTATTTTTGTTGCTGACTTGCTCTTGCAAGGTAGCTCTAGCAGAATAATTTTGTCTATTTTGTTATCATGCCAAACTTTTGCAGGTGCGACCAGGGGAAGGTTGGAAATTTATTTGGGGGGGTGGGGGGGTGCTCGTCTG
>NW_009914167.1:27598-34633 GCF_000696875.1 Nestor notabilis
CTGGGCATTACTGGAAAATGATTGAGAAGTTGTTGACTCAAGCTGGCACTGACGGATGTGCTGGAGGTCACAGCTGAGGGGCACTGGCTGGCGTTACTGGACTTGTGAAGTAGGACTGATAAGGAAGTGGTTTGAAAGAGCTTCTGAGTTCAGATTTATTCTTCTAAGCATTTGTTCCCAAAATTCAGTCAGGAAAATGTTCTTAATGGAGGGCTCACTCTGCACCCATCCCTTTATCTCCTTTAGGCACATATGACATGAAATAGGATGAAAAAAAGAATATTCCAAGGAGACTTAGAAATGAAAACATCCAGACAGACTTTCATGGGCCCTTTCTGCTCACAATTCAGCTCTAAAAAGCCAATCCAGACTTCCAGACACTGTGGCCATTCACTTTTCTAGATAACCTGGTTTCAGAGCCATAGATCCAGCAACATAATAAGCAAAAGATGAAGCACAATGGGTAAAAGTAAATAAATATGACTGCATGATAAAAGACACTGATGGCTCTCTAGCCATACTGTTTCAGCCAAACAAAAGGGACACACACAGAGCAATAAATGTCTGTGAATTCATATTTCTTTTACTGTACTTCCTATTCCACCAGGCGAAAGAAGAAAAAGTTGTCTTTTGCTTCTCTGATTTTTTTTTCCTCCACTGAAAAAGGAGGTTTCACGGGTAATCTAGAGTAATATTCATATGGGAATCCAATTTATGCAGTGGGATAGGATTAAAAAAGGAACAGAAGGTCTGGATTCTGAACCTGCTCTAACAGTTCTGATTTGAATACAACCCAAGTCTTGAAATGGCTTGTTTTCCACTTCTGGTTTGGAGCTGGTTGAAATACTGCCACAGTAGCACTTCCTGTAAATTTTTTGTCCAAGATTCTCATTATTTGGAACTAAACTCTGAAGATTTTGGCACCGTGAAATCTAAACAAAACTCTGTTCCTGACTCAACTGGCCCAGAAGTCAACCCAAGCTTAATCTGGTTCTGGGTCCAAATCCAGCTTCAGCCCATTTCCATTGTTATATAGATTATGCCATAATACCACCTCTAGCCTCGGGATTTATGATGCCTCCTCGCAAGATGCATATTTGTGTGTAAATACATAAATCACATCAGATAAACAAAGAAGACATGCCAGAAAACAGGAGGGGAGGGAAGAGGAAAGATACCTACCAAGCGGTTTGTCTCTAAAGTGTTGCCAGTTGTGAAAGGACTTGACGTGCTAATATCCGCTCATTCAGACTCTTACAGACATGCTAAGAGCGTGACGGCTGGCAGGCAGTGCATTTAAGTGCTGTTACTGAGGCCCCCAAATATTGACAGAGTGCCAGACTCTGAGAAACTATTGATGTATGCAGCCGGCCGCTGCTCCAGACACCTCTCAGACAGAGTCTTTAAATGTCACAGATTAATGAATTTTCATGAAACGGAGAATGAGAGAAAGAATTAAAAAAAAAAAAAAAAAATACATCCCACAGCACCAACATGAAAGCATCTTTTATCCCTACACAAAATTCTGCCCTCAAGCCTCAAGATTCGAAATAGATTATAACCGATCTTAAATCGGCAGGAGATACAGGGTGGAGGAGGTTAGACCCTCTAGATCATGCACAGCATCCTCAAACAAAGCCAATACATGAGAGATTCATTTTTACAAAGAACAATGAGCGTCAAGGACCACTCAGATCCAGCTTCATTTTAACCAAACCCAGGAGTTACAAAGCTTAAGGGGTAGACTTGGTTAAATGGTTTTTAATCTAAGGCCCAAATGGGGCCAAACTACAAAGTTCAGTTGTTGACTCTGAACGACCCTAACATTAGAGCTATTAGACGGATAGCTGTACTTGGACCCTCTCTTAGTATTTGATGTTGTGCTTGATCTTATCCAAGAAATTGCCAAAGTTATAACATTTTTATGCCATCAGATAAACCAAGTATGCTGATTATTTCTCTTCTTTTCATTTATAGCAGTGAACTCAAATATGTATGCAAGAACTTCAAATATCATTAAAATGTAATAATGCAAAATGCAGTTGGAGTGCAAATGACAAATCTATGCATAAGACATCATTTAAAGACGAAGGAAGTGAAGGGATGATGTAGATGATGTACGCAGAGGTAAAAATGGGCCATTTATACCCAACTGTGTTAAAAATACAGCTCCAGCGAGCCCTTCTGCACACAGCCACTTGGAAGTGGGGCTCCATGAGCCGTTTGCTCCCCCATTCCCAGAGGCACAGGCGTTGATTCCCACAAGGCTCAACTGCCTCCACCTCCCACAGGCTGTCCTGATGGATTTCTCTTTAACACAATGTCACTGAGCAGGTCAAGCATGAACATGGATGGAGAAGGGCCATGAAGATGATGAGAGGGCTGGAGCACCTCTCCTATGACGACAGTCTGAGATACTTGGGGTTGTTCAGCCTGGAGAAGGCTCCGGGGAGACCTGATAGCAGCTTCTAGTGCCTAAAAGGGGCCTACAAGAAGTCAAGAGAGGGACGTTTTACAAGGGCGTGTAGTGACACGACGAAGAGGAATGGCTATCCATTCTTGCCATCACCCAAAGCATGTCTTCCTTACCACCACACATCCCCTGACCACCAGAACTGCAGTAGGGTTTGCAATTACCCGTAGCTCTACAAATGATCTGAGTAAAGTAGCAAGTAGCCATCCTCTGCTGACAGCCAGACAGAAGAGAGAGCACACATGCGTGTAAGAGTGGATGACACAAATGACTGATTAAGCACATGAGAAGGCAAAATGTCAAAGCCTTTCTATTCTGAGAACAATCTCTACACAAACAGAGTTAAAAAAAATCAATACAGATTTTCACACAGGGAACTATTTTACACATCATTGCAAACTTACTTTAAAACACTCTGTACTTCTTCTTCAGGACTTTTAAAGAGCCTAACATTGCTGGCCCTTCTGGCTTGCTATTTATCCTCATACACCCCTTTTCCTTTCTCCTTTCTTCCTCCCTCTCTCTTTTTAAAAACAGTAAATGAGAAGGTATCACAAAACACTAACCCAGAGCATCATTCAGTCCAGTAGCACATCTTCAGCAAAGGCCAGCACAGGCTGTACTGAAGAAAGATGTAAAACCCCTCAGTATTCCCCTTCTTCAAAAACCTTCTCTTATAGCTCAGGAGAGATTGGCTTCAGTCTAAAGCCTGAGGCAGAGCACTGAGTGGGATGATCCCTGATGCACACAAAGAAGCCCATGTGCCCAAGCTATGAAGTTGCTCCTCACAAGCACTGATTACCCGGACTCTCTGCAATACCAGCATGATGATGTGCTTTTGAGTCCCTTCATGTCCTGCTAGGGCAAGGCAGTCTTGTCTCAGAGCCTACCTGACACGTCTGCCCAGGAATGTGGCATGTATCCCGGACAATGCAAACATTGTCTCCTCCAAGACCACCTCACATGGCAGCTACCACTAACAAAACTTTCTTGGGAGATTTGTTTCTTTTCTGGAGGAATAGAAAAAGGAAGCTGGAACTCGTAAAGCACAGCAACACTCCAAGTGAGCGTGTTAGGAAGGGAGCAAACTGGGCAATTTTCTAACGTTGCAAGGCTAGGATACTTTTTTCCCCAACAGCCTGTGGCATTTTGACTAAATGAAGGGACTGAGTTAGAAGACACAACAAAGTCTTATGACTTGTCTGAAGTTACACAATAGCCTTCTCTCTCTGTCTTCTTTTGCAAATACTAGGATAACTAAGTCTTGCCCCTGTTCTCTTTGCATGCCAACATTACAACAGCCATTCCAGTTCCACAAACTCCGTACCATCTTCAAGACTGGCAAAAATTGGAAGAACTGGAAGTACTAACGGTTACATGAAATTTAGCACAGAATGGAATAGAATGGGACACACAGAATAGCAATTGCAAGGGAATGAATAGCAAGTTACGTCTGAAATGGACCTTGGAAGTTCCTGAGCTCAATCTCACTCACCTGGGTTAGGATAGTTATCAAAGGCCATCTCCTTTGTCTCATCCAGTCTCTTTGATTGTTACCATATACTTTCCACCAATTAATTTCCTGTACTCGTGTCTGATTATTGTTGCCTACCTCCCATATTTTTCTTTCCTTTCCTCAATGTGCATATGCATGCATACTTCAAAGACCACAACCGGGTTGCACAACCCCCTGCTTGTTAAAAGTCCCACCTCTTCTGCTGACTTACTGCACTCTTAATCAAAAGGGCAGGAGGAAGCTGCCACGATTCATTCTTCCCCCTCTCTCCTTCTCTCTCCCTCTCTTTTTTTCAAATGGCACAAATGTCAAACTTTCTAAAAGGATGTTTGGCATAGCTGAGTTCAGTCGTGTAACGTACAAAGTCAGTATGATCAAAAGGTTGCAGGGCTGCCCACTGCTAAAGAAGAGGGGAAAAAAAGGAAACAGGGATCTCTTCTGAAGTGTTAAAGAATGTGCGAGCCAACTGTTGCCACTGGAAACACCATGTCTATTAGCAGCAGTGGTGGGTCTGAAGCATGAAAACCTAGGTCCAGATTCCAGCTTCTCCAAAATGCAGTGCTGTTCTGATCCAATTTTCTGCCCATGAAGAAACAGGGACAGACAGAGCTATGGAACTGAAGACTTCCATTCTCTGTGCTTTGCATATAGAAAATGACTGTATCTATGTGGAAATAACAGCAGTTGTTTTTGTAGTCAAAGTTGCTGAAACCAATCAGACAGAACACAGATTCGTACATCAAAAGCACATGGTCTATCTGATGGTTTTATCCTGCTACCTCTCACCACAGTATTTTCATTCTTATTCTACCCTCCAACAAAAAGGACAAACAATTCCTCTGTTTTAAGTTACAATTTCATGTGGCAACTGGTTTGCAACTGTAGGGTGCTTCATGGTTGCTCAACCTCACGTTCACATCTTCCACTACATTTCTGATGCAATGCTTCTGGTTTTATTCAGCCATCCTATTTGCTCCACTTTGCTGAGTCCTTGTGAAAATGTGCATGCCTTCCTACCCAACACCGAAGAACACCCCAGCTATGCCACTGGCTCCTGCAAAACACCTGCACTCACAGTGGCCTGAAAACTGGTGGTCAGAATACTCAGCATGAAGAACCTTCCCATGAGCTGAGACAGAGTTTCCCTTCCAGAAGATAACCCCAAAAATGTAGATGGAAAAGCTCATTGTCAATATAAATTTAATAGAAAAATCTTAATTATAGATAGCTTTCAGTCCCAGAACAGTAGACGGGAACTTGAGATTTATTCCCCCTATGACAAAGTATGTGAACAATAACCAGAATTTGTAATCAATACCCAGAGGAAAGAGCATCCAAATTGTAACAGGGATTTGGGATTCATTCCCAGAGGGCGTAATATATGATTTGGAACAGGTAGACTGGGATTAATTTTTGATTATGAAATATTTGAACAGCAATTTTCAACTTTTAATGAAGAGAGGATGTGGACACCACAATTATTGTAATTTATAAGTCTCTCCATATTTCAAGACACAGATGATAGATCACAAACAGCTGTTTGGGTCATACACAAGTTAATGTGGGAGTGCCACCTAAACAAAAGTGCACTAGGATAGGGCTCTGGAGCGAGGCAGGCAAAGACCGGAGTTGCACTTTTCCCATTTCTAATAAAACTTGCTTATTGCGAATTCCACATTAGAAGTAATTATTCTGTGTTTGCTGACTTTACATGGATAATTGTAAGTCAGAAAACATTGGTATGGGAACACGGCTGTTCTCTTACACAGGGAAAAAATATGAAGGTGTTCAAAGGAGAAATAATTCTCACTCTGAAGGAAAATTTCAAAATAGGAGTGCTCAAGGCAAAATATATAGAACCTCACCATGTCCTGGGGGGAGAATACAACCCAAATGTCTAACATTCCTTAGAATATAATAAACCAGCTAATTATTTGCCTAGAATAAAGATAACAAGTGAGCTGTGAATCTTACCCTTTTCTGTTATTTCTACAAAACAATTTACTTTTTTTTCCTCACAGGCCAATGAGTAATCTTAACGATTATGAGCTGCATCTGTAGCCATGTAAGACGAGGCAAATTTCCTCTATCTGCATGTTTTGCCATTTATGAGTTAAATGTAACAAACTGATGTTTTAGGATGCAGATTAATCATCGCAGGGGTCAGAAAACCTCGCCCCATGTCCAGCATTCGGTATTGTTCCGTTGGGTGAATACTGTATCATAGAATCATAGAATAGTTAGGGTTGGAAAGGACCTCAAGATCATCTAGTTCCAACCCCAGAAAGGAAACATCTTGTCCTGAAACAACTGATGGTTGTTGCTTCAGAATCAAGACTAAAGATGAGATGAACAAAAAGGCCTGTTTCAGCTCAACAAATTCTTTGTTCCTATTTTATCTTTTTGACCTTGTAAAATATCTTAAGAGATGCTCTGAATTTCTGAAATTGAAGATTTACCTCTTTCATTTTGCACCTGCTACGTATAACTTCTGGGTCTTCCACTGAAAAGCGACAAGCTTGCTGGGGTTCTCTATAGGGCCTCCCGTCTCCCCTTAAGCCCTCAGACCCACATCTACCAACAGATCATTTCCTAAGCCTCCAAAATTATATATAAGTATGCTGTCTCTGCCAGACCCTATTAATCATAAACTTCTCATTTCATTTCAGTATTAAACTCATCTTGTTCAAATCTCTAATTTTCTACACTGACAGAGGAGTTCTCTATACATCATTCAGCTCTATTTCCTAGATACGTTCAGAATTACAAAATCCATTCAAGCCCATCTGATCTCTTCTCACTAAACCTTCTGCCTTCCCTGACTGACAGAGAAGAATTAGCCTTCCTCCTGTCAAGTATATGTCTTTCCCCACAGAAGTACGCGAAAACACATCCAAATACAGCCAATGACTCAGCTTGCCCTTGTACTTGTGTCTTTGCTCCACGCTGCAGTCAATTTTATGGAGCTGCAAGTCCCATTGATATAATATCAGACAGACTACTAATATTTCTGAAGTAAAACCAGCTGTAGCATTCCCTACCCAGA
>NW_009914167.1:34664-41757 GCF_000696875.1 Nestor notabilis
AGCAGCAATATGGATGAAGTGGTACCACTGGCACCCCTCATTCTAGTAGAGGCAGGAAGTCTTACAATGAAGTCATCCTACGGAGTGACACTGCTGAGCCTAATACATCACAGGTCATTTTAAGTCATTAAAAAGTAAAAATTGCCAACCACAATTATCCTCAGTGATCCTATCTAATATTAAACCCAGATGCAGATCTCAGGGTTGGGAAGAAAGAGTGCTTCAGATATTCTCTCTTCTTTCCCTGCTGCAGCAATGTCATCCATCTCATTTCTAACCCAGTGCCACAGCTTCTCTCCAGTTCTACAAAGACAGCACTATGCCAGCAAAACAAATGATGGTACTGCTGTAGCAAACAGGAAACGGGACCAAAAGAGCACTCAAGCCTCTCCTCATGATGGTTGGTTTTTTTTTGTGAACCAGGCATTCAGCATAAATGAAGATGTCTCCCCTCAGAGATACATGCCACAAAAAGGGGAAACAGCCCCTTTTCTCACCGAGGCCCATCTATCATTGCTCTAAGAGGCTCTGGCACCCAAGCAGCAAGCTTCATCCCCGCAACATGACTTGGGGACCTGCAGAGCCCTCCACTCCCTCATTCACATGCAGGCTTCTCCAGCTCTTCTGGCAAGTTAATCAAAGCAGCTCTGGCAGGGACTCGGAGTCAGACAGACTCCATCAGGACATGGTGTTATATTAGTCATCTTACCAGTTTCTGCCTCAGTATCCCCAAGTGTGAATTAGTTTTTGGCACCTACAAGTTAAGAGGTCGGCAGCTTCAGAAGCACTGTCTAGTAGACAGACAGATCAATATTTCATTTTAAAGAACACTCCCTATTCCACTATACTTTTGCTGATTTGAAAGAAAACAGACTCTGTTGCAGTATTTTTTGACTAAAAACCTCTAGAAGAAATCGTTACAGACTTTTATAACCAGAATCTGGAAGGGTGTCCCATTGTAGTATTTTCAAAGAGAAGTTGTGCAGGCAGTATGTATGTGCATATGGTGTTTATGAATTGTTTTTTAACTTTAGATATTTTATTCATTTTTCCACATGGTACAAGTAGAACACACATCTTTGTTGGACAGACACCAATACAGTATCATAGCTTTAGATTTCAGGCACTCAAGACTCAGTAGGACAAAAGGCTACCCTATCTTCATGCCAGGACATCACGTCCTGAAATTAGGATGCATGCCATCAGGCAGTCAATATCTCACTGAAGATACTCAGCCCTCGATACATTCAGTTATGCTAAATGAAGGAAACTGTAACCACTTCCAGTTATTCCATACAGAGATAAGGACCATGAGAACTCTGTGTCTTGGCATACAACATCCTATTTTGATTTCACTGTGTTGTGGGATCTGCTGTTATCCACAGTTTGTGGACTTCATTTTTTTTCTCACTTGCAGTATGCACACAGCCAGCACAGTAACTTTAGTCATAACAAGGTTCAGAAGTCCATAAAGCAGATGGAAGCGGTTAAGGAATGGCACAAAAAGACCTGGCTAGAGTTTTTTAGGACAGAAGCAGAAAGAGATGCTACTGATTCCTGCATCCCTAGCCCCCACAGCCAGCAAGAGAGTTCAAAATTCACTTCTCCCATTTATACTGTGTGTATGTGTGTGTGTGTGTGTTTAAGCTGCTCTCACATTTTCATGGAGAATACTGAAAGCATATTCTCTAGGATAACTGCCGATCCACACTCAGTGTAGTTTATTGCTCAAAGCAGATGAAATGCAAGTGTGAACAGCTTACCTTCAGAGCAGAAAAATCTGCCCTGCTACTGCAGACTGCTATGGCTAATAGCTATATAAACCTTGTTTATCTAATTTCAAAGCAGCAGTTTCATGTACGCTGTACCATGGTCTCAGGAATCACAGGATGGTGGCATTTAAGAAGCAGAGGCAATGATTTAACTGATTTTCCAGAAAAAAGCTAGGTCCAAGAGCAAAATAATGTTTCGTTTAAAAAGAATGGCAATACCCGTGATATAGCAGTGCTTTTTCTAACTTACATGGTGAACCGTCATTCTGTTAAATGAAATGTAAGAAGGGACAAAATGGTTCAGAGAAAATAAATAAATATTAACTCCATTCCCACTGGTAATTTAACACCTATCTCACACTCCAAGGTCTCAGAATCAGTGAGAATAAAAAACACTTCTTTCCCACTATCTAGAACAAAATAAGGATATGGGAAACAAAGATTAGCATTTACATGAACCTGAGATGCTTTGGTTTTCAGACAGCCAAATTAAAACGCACTGGGTATCTATGGTGCACAAAACTAATGATTCTTGTCCATTGCCCTACTGAAAGTCTCTTCCTGTGCCTGGCTTAAATTTGAGGTTTCTTGACAAGCTTTAATGAAGGGTTAACCTTGCTTTCCTGATAAAAAGCAAATGCTCCCTGACTTCACTCTTTTCTTGAAACAAGCCCACATGGATGAAATGTGTGAACTTCTGTCAATGCAACTGCTGCTCCGTGCATTCCTTAAATGTTAATATAAAAAAGGGGGATTTTTCTTTTTTTTTCCTGCTCAGGTGCATCAGGTCTTGTCACAGGGATGTTCAGGTCTGTTCTCCCATGCACAGCTCTGAGGCAGTGCCAAACTCTCTCCCTGCTCTTGTCCCTTGTCCTGCTCTCCCAGTAGTGCTATGGGGCAGTCCTGAGGCTGCAGGGAGAGATTTAGAGAGCCTCGGTATAAATAGGAGACATGCTGCAGCCTTATGGCTCGCAGGTGGCACAGTGCATTCATCTTCACATTTGCCAGAGTAGATATCTACAGCTTATGAGTGGGAAAGGTCAGGTATGTCAGCTATGATGGCAGCAAACAGCCTCACTAGCGAGCACGAGTATATTCACCTACTGCTGTTCTCAGCCAGAGCCCTTAAAGCCCTATCTCTGTGCATGGTCCCACATGGGTTTGGGGCTCCAGCTCCTTCCCTTGCCTGTCGGGAAGGCACACCGACGGCGAGGGTGGTGGATAATGCTGGTATTTTGGAACCACTCTCTTCTGAAGCAACTGAAGAGACTTATTATTTATAGGCAGAGGGACGAAAACATGAAGTATGTATGTGGGGGCCCGTGGGGGGAGGGCTGGTTACTGCCAGGCAGTAATTTCAGTCTGAGGTTCCTATGACTTAAATAGCCACTTGAGCTCTGCTCTTGCAGTTTATGATGTCAATAGAACCCCTAAATGAAATTACAGCCTTCTGATACGCAGCAGGGTAGCTTTTCTTCACCGTGTAATATACGCGGCCAGGAGAAATTGCACTATATGCGGAGTTTCACTAAAGCAGAGTTTATCATAAGAATGTTCCCTCTAAAACATGATTAGGCTTCTTGTTTGCTGGATAACACATCTAATGAATCAGGGTATGTGTGATAGCCATGTTTTGTGAACACAGACATATACCCTGAGGTGAACTGGGCACTCCACCACCTCAAAGCACCAGCTATTTCATTTCCACCGTAATTTGCACCTGCTTTGTTTTGCCAGCAGCACAGACCCATGCTAGTTCTGGAACTCGCCTCGGTTCCAGGAACTAGAAGCTTGCACAGAGGAAAAAACAAACAAGGCAGCAATGGGGGGATCTACACGCTGTATTTACAGGCTCTTTTTTAAGCATGCCTGAGCCTGGCTACATCTGATCAAGTTTTTCTTTCCAGCAGCCCTGTGAGAGCAGGAAGAAATACTTCCAATCTACAGGTGGGTAAGGGAGACATATATAGAGGTAAAGATCACATAGCAATGGACCTGTGATACAGGTTCAGGTCTCCTAAATCCTATCCCATTTTCTTCCATCCTCGTTACATTATTCATCCATCCCCCTTCCCAACCCAGAACAGGAAGAAAAAACTAAAAAACCTTCATGTTACCGTTCATGCAGCTGGCTATTTCTTTATCCTTTAACTAAGGACATGACTTAATGGTTCAAAATGTTCCATGTCACAACACAACTCTGCAATTGATAATTAATGATCCGCAATTAGTGGCTCCTTTACCTCAGTAACTTGCAGATCCCTTTTACTTTCAGAACTTCCCCTGTGATTCAAAACAAAGTTTCACTTTCTTTTCTGATTTACAGGAAGCGAAATCAGTGCTGTTTCATTGTTGTGACCTTGGAAAACAAGCTGTTGGTCAACTTCTAGAAAAGATAAGCTTAGAGTATACAATAAATAAATAAATAAAAAAAGCAAATCTTAAAATGAGGCAGTTGCTTTTATGTACTTTTCCTGCAAAAATCATCTCTGGATATAGGTTAAGTTCTTCTGAAGTGTCCCAGTACCTATGAATCTATGTACCTTTATCATTACATCCTTTTCTGTGCTTTGTTCTTGTCTGATGCAGTTAACAGTCACAGAACAACAAGCATATCACAACAAACAAAACTGTTGCACAGAAAACAGTGTTTTCATTCTGCTACATAAATATATATTTTCTTCTCCCAAAGTATAAACTGGTGGTTTGAACACAAGTGAAAGACTACCATTTTCTCTTCTCTGGTGTCAGGCAAGAAATGATACTTCTCTCACTTTATCTAGTGGTAAACAAGGGAGGTTTAATTTGGCAGTGCATGTAAAGCACTTTGAGATCACTAGTTGGAAGGGATTCTGTAACTAAAATGGCTACTGCTAGAAGCAAACAGTGCATCAAGACAAGAATGACCATATGTATTAATTCCAATTTTTTAAAGCAACTATGGTAAACTATTACACAGTAGACAAAGATGCTACTACTAATGAGGCAATTTATCATCTTGCCATTCCAGGGTTCTTAAGCAGACGGTTAAAATATGATTTGAAATTGCAGATTGTCACCCTAATGATTTTAGACCACAGACAAGCCATTATAACCTTGGACTACAGTCAATAAGCAGCTTATACCATAATAAAGAAACACTGCCTATTTTCTCCACACTGCTGTACATAAATACCAGTGAAGACAAGTTCTCTTGCTACAGCAGCAACTTACGGAACAAATACATTAATTAAATAATTTAAACATTGAGAGGTTTGGAGCAACACAGAGACTCTTAAGGAAAGAGACTGAACATTGTTTTGCCTTCTTAGTGGAAGTTGCCAGAGTGACAGCCCTTGCCTTCAGTATATCCAGAGAACAAGTGTTATACAGGCAGAAGTTTGAAGTTTCAGACGTTTAGCACTGTGCTTTGAGAACTTTCCATTTCAGAAGTACTTATGTCTTTCAGACTTACACTGCCTGGAGGGAGAAAGTAAATCAGAGATAAGCTTCAAAGATCAGACCCAAAAGTGTGTGTGGGCGTTCAGTATAGCCCATTTAGAGAAAAGAAAAAAATCCATTATGTTTCTATCTGTGATGTGAACTGCCTGAAAGTTTGGGATGTTCTGATCTGTCAGCTGCTTTGAGTACACTGCGGAAAGGTGATGCAACAGACAGTCAGGATCTTAACATCAATTTAGTCAAAAGCTGGGACCATTCGGATTAGGGCTTTGATGTACGTAAAGGTTATTTCTATGTGTATGTAAGACTCTTCACTGAGGGGATCAGCCAACTTAATTGCGGGCTTTGTTAAAAGCTGGTGATTTAGTTTAGGTTCAGAGAGAGGTTCCACAGCACCAGGGAATGAAGAGAAAGAGCTAATCCTCGCTGCTCAGTGCTGAAAAAGGTCTGCAGTCAACTTACGGTTTTGTATACAAAAAAAGAGGAGTTTGCAGTTCTTTATGGTTCTGACGCAAAACCAGGTGAAACTCAGAGGTTTTGCCTATCTCCCACTTAAAGCTTTCAGGCTTTGTCAAACTTCAAGCTGAAACTGAAGCCAGGGGAGGGAGTGAGAACCCCACGTGGATTGTAACCAACAGAAATATTTGCAAAAATTGCCAAGCAGTAAAACCACCAAATCTTGCATGACTTTACTTATTGGTTACAAGAAATAGCAACTACTTTAACTTGGGTTGGAGGCGATTTGACACCGAGAGCTCAGTTCTGAAGTCAATGTCAAAGCTTCCAGTAACTCCAGTGAAAGACCATTCAGCGCCAGTCTCCACGTGCAGTCCTCAGGACTTACACTGGGCATGAAACCAGGGAAAAGGCGAATGGACTTGTCCGTATGTGACAGGTGACCAGCTGTGGCTTGAGAGGGGCTGTCTCCCTGGGACCAGAGAGATGTGCTTGCTGAATGACTCCAACTCAGAAGCAAGAAAAGGGTGAGGAGAATGTTTCCTAGTTAACACCCCATGGCAGATACTCTGGTGCCATTGGACATCTCATTCTTTTTACCAGGGACGTGTTTCAAAGCACGGGATAATACCTCAAAAACCAAATATTTTGACTGCCACCCTGTGTTTCTTACATGCCTACTTTGTTAAGAGCAGAAGATGTTAGTCAAGAAATGACTTGTTTCTTCGATCCAAACAATATGGGAGATGATGAAGGATGAACAGAACAGCCCCTACACAGCCCTGACCTCCTTTAGCACTACTGCAGTAAAAGATTAACAGAAGTGATACATTCAGCAGAGCAGGAAAGGACAAAAGGAGACAATCTGGGCCTGGAACTAGAGATGCACATCCTACTCCTTTTTCCTTCACTGGCTTTCCCAGGCGACTGTGAACAAATCACTGCAGCTTTCTATGCCTCAGCTTCCCTATCCAACAGCTGGAAATAACTCTGCAAAAATACTCTGATGTTGGCTGAGATGCCCTATTCTTTAAGCATCCAAGATTCTTTATATGAAGTTCTCCAAAGTTTTTTTGTGATCCCCAGTTCCCCATACAGACACAAAGGGAACACAAGTGAAGCGAGAGAGTTAAAAACAATAATAATAATAAAGAAAAGTTTTAAAATCCAACCCAATCCTCAAATGGACCAGCAGCCTATAAACCAACTAGTTCTTCCTATTCCCAGAAGTGGCTTCCACAGAAGCATTTTCTTTTACTATGCATCCACTGTAGAGTTTCTTTTCTGCTTGGCTGGGCAATCAGGTATTCAGAGCATAATGTAAATGCTCAGAACAGAGAGGCATGAAAACTTGCCAGACAGAAACTCCAAGCGAAGGATTAACATTTCTCCCTCATGCTCCGCTCTCCCATACTCCCCCCCCC
>NW_009914168.1:0-14903 GCF_000696875.1 Nestor notabilis
ACTGCTGTAGCTGAACCCAGGACACATTGGTGTGCTGAAAACAATTGCTTTGGAAAGTTTTTATTTCAGTTGCCTACTCTGAGGCCTTGGTTGAGGAGAGTATTTTCTCAGTTAAGTCTAAATGCCTGTATATTCTGACTCCTTCAGCTTAAGAATTACTTTCTGATTTTTCCTTCTGCTTTTATAGGTATTTTATTGTGCTCCCGAAGAAAGACAATAAATGACTGAGATATCTGTCATCTAAAACAGTTAAATGTGTGGTAAATAATAATTATCACAAGATAGACTGATGAATATTAAACCTATTAAAGTACTCAGTTCCATCTTCTTTATGTTATTATTATAATTTTCCTGTCCTGATTTCTATTTTCCTATTAATATTCTCTTCCTGTGATTCAGGTATTTAAACTTGTTACACATTGATGGTTGGAGTATGCAGCAATAATGCAAAAATATTTCACATAAGTAATTTAAATCCACTTTCGTTTTGTGTATGTTATCTTTACAGAATAACTCATGAACTAGCCTTAAGAAGTATATGCTGTTCTTACTCTGCTTTAAATTCATGAAACAAAAATAACCTATTTTAATTTATCTGTGTATCTTAATTTCTACCTAATTTCCTGTATGGATATGATGGCTCTCTTATAAGAACAATTAAATAACTCCGTGATTAAAACTGGAAAATAAGCTATGCAGTGGATTAGTGCGTTACTTGTTTGTTCACCTTGTGCGAGCTGAAAAAATTCTGCCTAAGATGACCAGTGCAAGTTAACTTGGAGGTCCTGCCCCAGACTTTGGTTACAAAGAACACTCAGTTTCCCACTTCATGGCATAGACAACCATCATGCTGGAGGTCAAAAATGAAAGCAAAAAGATAAAAGATAGTAAAACTGCAGGCAGTAAGTTTCTACCCCTTTGTCTTGCTTGCAGTTAGAATTGTTCTTGAGCAGTAACAGTACTTTAAATTGTACACAGGGAAAATTTTATTTGGAGCCATTAAATAAATGCCTCCTCTGGGACTGTTTTGCCGTTACCTCAAATGCAGCTTCTCAGTGCTGGGTCACTTTGTCTCTTTTAAACAGTTTCTTTTCATTCCCTGCACTTGTGCACAAGTGACTGAAGCCTTCCTTGCTTATGGACACATACTAAACTATGTATTAGAGACAAGTTTGGGTATTTGTAGCCTGGCATATGCTCATACAGCTCTTAAACATATGCTGATACAGCTGCATACAGCTCTTAAACACGCATCTTGCTATAAAACCACAGAACAATTTAGAGGAAATCTCTGTAATAGTCATCTGCAAACCAAACTTATTGTTTTATTTATGTGGTTAGTTGCAGTGCTTTGCCTTCAGTCCACCACCGTATTAATTTCCATTCACAAAGTAAACATTATTAGCAGAAACAGAAAACAAAACTGGGTTATGTTTGCATTTCTCAATAAATATACCTATAAACAAGTAAAAATAATGGATAAAGACCTAATATCTGAAGAATATATTGAAGAAGTGTTTTGACCTGCTCTTAGTGTTACGTTTTGTTGGCTCAAGTTCAGGAATATTTTCATCGCAATCCTGTTTGCTTCTCACACATAGGAACTCATTACTGCTTTTCCTAGTACACCTAAGAGCTGAGTTGTACTGCTGAGCCATGGAAGGATGAGGAGGGTTGCCATCTAAGTTCTGGCAGCCCAGCGTTTTTCACTGATCTGCTGCTCTGGAGAGCAACTATGCTGTTTCCTCAACGCTGTTATACAACATAAATGCATACTGAATGTGGCTCTGGAGCCTTGCACTCACTTGACTGCAACACTCATTTCAATGACAGCTGTTGAGAGGTGAACTGCCATCACTCATGGTTTCTGCAGAATTCACTTTAGGTCAGTACAAGTCATACCACCATTGCTGAGCATTTAATTTCTTGAAAAATGCAGGGCTACTGGGAAGTTTGGTAATCTCTTTATCTGTTCAGGGCAAGCTCACTTAAACAGTTTCTGTGGAAAGGTTGCAGGTTAAATGTTGAAGGCCAGTTTTTTCCAAGTATAAAGTGAATCTGAACAGAGCCTATATAGTGACCAAGAGTGTGGCATTGTAAGCTGTAGGGCATCATTGTAAGTCCTCTTTTCCTTCCAAGAAAGCCACTTCTTGCTGCAGCAGAATATACACCTACTTCACAAAACTCTCAATACATTAAATCATAGAATCAGCTAGGTTGTGAAAGACATTTAAGATCATCAAGTCCAACCATTACCACAGGACTGTCAAGTCCACCACTAAACCATGCCACTGATGTCCTCATCTGCATGGTTTTTGAACACTTCCAGGGACAGTGTTTCCACCACTTTCCTGGGCAGCCTTTTCCAGTGCCTGAGCACACTCTCTGTGAAGAAACGTTTCATAATAGCCAGTCTAAACCTCCTCTGGTGCAGCCTGAGACCATTTTCTCTTGTCCTATCACTTTTTACTTGGGAAAAGAGACCAGCCACCTCCTTATTCCCTCCTCCTTTCAGGTAGTTGTGGAGAGCAATAAGGTCCCCCCTGAGCCTTCTCTTCTCCAGACTAAACAGCTCCAGTTCCCTCAGCCCTTCCTCATAAGACTTGTTTTCTAGGTCCTTTGCCAGCTTTGTGGCCCTTTTCTGGACCTGCTCCAGCAACTCAATCTCTCTCTTGTAATAAGGAGCCCAGAACTGACCACAGTGTTTCTTAGGAAAGTAAAATAAATATTGGTTTGTATTTCTTTCCATATATTTTAGACGATGTTTCTCAAATCTTGTTAGCTATGAAGCTCTATAATTCTGGGACAGCTGGAGATGGAATTTATAGAATCATATATTATGGCAACTGTTAAACATTAATTCTATTTAATTCTGGTTTTGAGTCCTGTTTTTGCCCCCAAAACATTATTCAAGGCACTTATCTGTTCAAACATTTGTTATTTGTAGTTTTAATTAATTTTATTATTCTATATACTTGTGTAGTCAATTAATTTCCTTTTTCATGTCCTAACAGTAAAAACTGGCCTTGTTCTAAATCCTGTCATTAAATACGTATTTTTTAAGACCCTGTATTTTGTGTAAAGCCTTTATTTATCTTTTTGTGTGTGTTAATTTTGAAGTTCAGGAGAGAAGGTTATTACCACGCTTTTCTTAACTGTGTCACTTAGTTTGATAGTTACTTTCTGAGAGATTAATGAATGCATGTGGTTGTGTATGGAAACGATAGAAAGCGCAATTAAAGAAACTGAGTTTGAGAGGAGTTTAAGCTCTAAACCCTACGAGGCTGCAGAAAATCTAAATTTTGGTGTGTTGAGATGGACCACTGCAAGTTAATATATTGATATATCAAGACATCACATGGGTGGAATGCAAAGCATGTCTCAAAAGTGTAGTCTTCATAGAATGACTTTTTCAGAATTTCAAAATATAGAATGAGGTGGATATGTTCTCAAAAAAACCCATATGGATATTATTTTGGTTTCTAAACTTCTTAGAGGAGATGATCTGGTGTTTTGGGTTTTTTTGTTTGGTTGGTTGGTTTTTTGAGGTATTTCAAGTGTTTATCCTATGTTCAATATAGAGTATGTCTCAAAATACTATAGGAGGATGAATTAAGATTTGCTCATTCTAGTGCAGCAGTGATCAGTTTGCACTGTTGGAGGGAAGCATCTATGACAGAGAAATCCAAATAAAATCAGTTTAGATAAAGTTAAATACTTCTCTGTTGGAAATCTGCTTTGGATCAATGTGCTGCGTGTGAAAGAAGCAGAACACTGGTTACTTCAATAAAACAATAACTTAACTAATGTGCCTTTCAGCTGATGAAAACTGTGCAACCTATGCCATGCTAAAAATGGTTCATCCTTCATAAAGTAGCCTAGTCCCTAACAGCAGTAATAGCTTGCACTCTTAAAGAAGGTAAACCCTACTTTTTAAAATATACCTAACTAGCTGATCCTTTAGAATTTCAGCTAATTTATTCTGTTTAAGCTATTGTGGGCTTAGTTCTTGGTTTTGACTTCTTGCATGACATTTCATATTTCACTGAGCCTATGGGCATAAATAATTGAGATTATCCTGTGAAAAGCAGCTAGATTCCTGAGTTTTCCACATAATCCCCTTGGTGTTTAATGTTGTACGTAAATGTGATTAACTTGAATAATACTGTTTTGGGTTTTATTCTTCATCTCCTAGTCCTAGTTGCAAGGCTTGGTTTCTGCTCTTCCAGTTTTTTAGCTGTCCTTGGGCAAAGGTGGTTTGAAAGTTGTAGGTATTGCTCTGAAAGGCTGTGACCTGCTGAAGGTTTAGTGTGATGCTATATTGATCAATAGATTACATTATGTGCTAATGTAGCTGAGACTTCAATGAGTTCTTCTACCTGCTTTCAATGCTGTCAACTTTGAGTGTCACAGGGATGAGAAAAAGGTGTCTAGCAGGCAGATATTTAACCTGCTGTGTTGGCTGGCCCTGGCTGAGACAATGTCTGTTGATCCTGCCTTTGGCTTTGCAGTTGTTGCTAACGTTTTCTGTCTGTGTGTTACACTTAAATCCTGAACTTGCAATGCTGTGTGCAGTACTGCCTACTGGCAGAGTGTTTGTATCAGGAAAGCCAAAGCAGATAGGTCAGCAGAGACCTTTCAAGAAGCTATAAGTCTCTTGTTTTTTTCATACTCACTTTAGGAGCCCTGCAGGCAATCATTCTGAGATTGGGATTTCTTATTAGTTTTATATCCATGGGGGGCTCTGCTGCTGTACCTGCTGATGCCTTTTGCCGTTTCCCACCTCAAACTCCTTAGCTGCAGCTGAAAGCAGCAGGAGCCCATTGTGCCATTGTTCACTGTCATTTCCACTCATCTGCTTTTGGTACCAGGCAGCTGGGTGCCACTGCCTGCTGCAGCTGTGGCCTCCTAGATGTTCGAGTACTGCTTATACCACTTTTATTATCCTATGTGCTGTTTGAGGTAATGTATAATCACACAAAATTAAGAGCTAACTGAGAAACCAGAGTGTGTATAAGCCAAATAACCTCTATGGGAAGAAGAAATTCACCTTAGAAAATCCAGAGGTACTGGCATAGTTGGGTGGTACTTTGGTGACTGAAGCCTAAATGTAACAAAATGCTGTGCTCTTAGTTTTCTGAATATGGTGATAATTAAGATGCAATTTTAATTGTAGTAATACAGGTCAAGTGATAGGCATTGTGAGCAGTTTGATGTGTGATTATACATTGTATATAGCATAACCTGTGTTATTCTATATATGTGTAAGTGAAGATGAGAGCTGAAAGGGCTTAGCTAGGACATGGAACTCTCACCCAGTATGACTGAGACGTGAATGTATATTTCTGATCGTTACAGCAGAGGTCTGATTTGAAATCTCAGATTTCTAGTTACTTGCTTTATGGCTTGGCAGTCAGAGTCATTGCTACTTGACACTTGTCTAAAAGCAGACAAATATGATTGCTGAGCCATACTTCCTGTCTCTGTGTGTAAATATTTGTTTTAGCATGGCACCCTACAGAAGTGGGATAAACCCATTGCCTTTCCCAGGGCAGAATAAGAACCCACTCATTTCATTATGTTTATCATTGTAATATGGGTCTAAAATATTAGGCCTTAGGTTTTTCTCATGCTCAGAATCAAAATTATACACTTATATAAAAGAAACACTACAAGCAAGAATAGTCACAGTCCTGGTAGAGAGATTGTGTAGAGATTCCACAAGCACAGTCTTTCAGGTAGGTGGTGTTATGTTCCCATGTGAAAAGAACCTTGCACATCTCTGATGTGCATGGTTGTGTTTCCTAGGTGTGTATCCATATTAGAAAACTGCTATTTCCCTTCCACTTGGCTTCCTTTATGGTACATGCACAGATGAGTAATACAGACATTGTTCTCCAGTCCTACACACTGAGGGCTTGTAATGTAAGACATGGACGTTAGAATTTCTGGCAGAAACAAGACTGACAGTTTGAAGAGTGTAGAGAGGGGTGAGAACTTTCAATATTTAAATACAATTGTCTTGTTACACTTTCAACACAATAATTATCTTCTTCCCTCCCCCACTTCTCCCATTATAGGAAGTGTTATAAATTTCAGTCCACAGGGAATAAGTTTGGTCTTACTTAGTTTTCACAATTAATATCTTAAGATAATTTGCTTGAAATTTTAGGTAAGCAGTTTTACTCTGTGTCATGATGTTTTTACACCTATTATCCTTCATTTAAATTGTATCCTTGTTGTAGAGTAGTTAGAAATTACTGCATGTTACGGGTGTTCAAGTTTCCCCTCTATTTCCTCTACCCCTACTGAGTTGCGTTACAAAAACCTATTAAACTACAACACTGAACCATGCATGCTGACACTTTGGTTTTGAATTACAGCTCACCGCTGTAGATGCAGACGAGGGACCCAATGGACAGATAGTATATGAAATTTTGGCTGGGGATCAGGGAGACTTCATCATCAATGACCGAACAGGCCTTATCACCATTGCTCCAGGAGTTGTATTGTCAGTGGGGCGATCCTATGCTCTTACTGTCAAAGCATCTGATAGTGCTCCTCCTGCACAGAGAAGGTAATTAAACAATTTTGATCAGTGTTTAGCAGTGTGTAAGAAGTGTGGCACACACTTATGTCTATAAATCTGCGCTGGAATATAATTCAATATGTTCTGTTTGGTGTAAGGATTACATTTTGGAAAAGTATCATATTAGAAGTCTCTCACTTTTCATTCCTTATTTATATTTTCTTTATGGTACACAGTTTTCATTATTTAATTTACTTGTAATGGTCTGGGTTTTTTTCAGTTCACATGTTCTGCTGTCATTATGCATGCCTGTTTGTTAAAAGAAATTGAAGTGAAGATACATAAGGAAGAAAGCAAGTGAGAAGGGAAATGCTTTTTGTTCAGAATGCAGCTTGTTGTGATGCAGAAAGGATCCCAAATAGTCTGGTGCTGAGCAGGAGACCGTCTATCCAGCTATATGATGTGCAAGGTCATCCAGACTTGGCATGCTGTGGGTATATTTGACAAGCTGTCCCAGTGGTGGGCAGTGTCCCCACTAAGACTTAAATTCTCACTGGCAGAATTATTTCTGTTCTCTACCACCTAACAAGGAAGAGCAGCCTGCATATTTAATATGGTTGGAATAGGATGCTCTTGTGTTGAAAAAAGATAAAAGTATTGAGTACCACTTATTTCCTTCTTTTGAGTTTGTTTTCTGCATATGGCAATTGTGCACAAATGTAATTATGTGAGGCTGGGGTGAGGGGTGTGTGCATAAAAGTAGCTCTCATGTTCTGGGCCTGGTATTGATAATGTGACCACTTCATTGTCCAAAGAGGATGACAGTAATTTCCAGCACTTAAATCTCCAACAATCTTTTCTCTTTTCCTCAAATGGGGAATGTAAAAAGGAAAGATAACACAAAAGTTCTTTTCTTTCAGGACCTGCTGCTTCTATCATGTCTCCAATAAAGCAGTTCTTACTGTTGTGCTTATATTTTATAATTACATTTTCCAATAACTGAACTATTCAGATTGTTAGATGGTTCACAAAACATATCAGATAACACAGTCTTCTGGCTGAATTTTCTTCTCCTTCCCCTCTTGCTTGCTTTCTTGATAAGGCATCTCTTAGGGTAGCTGATAGTAGGCTGTTAGTAGTGCTGAGGAGAAGATTGTGGACTATTATGTACTTACTTTCGTATAGTACTAGCGTAGTTTTAAAGTGGAGGACAAAAATCAATAATGCCACTTCAGAGAGCTTCAGAATCCAGCAGTGTGGCCCCAGCAACAGTAGCCCCTACAATACAGCTTTGATTGCTATCAGCTCCTTTTATGTTTGAGAAATCTTTATATTGCCTAAAAATACATACTTCTGATGATGTATGTTGGGAGCATGTACTTCCTCCTCTGAAAATGCATTATTGCAATAATCTTCAAAAGTGGAAAAGCTCTCCTTTCTTTTTGTTTCTGCTTGTCTCCCTTTTTATGGAATTACAAGTAATTTGCTTCATAGCTTTCAATGTGTGTTCAAAAAACCACTCTATTTCACTCCATATCTATGCAGTATTCCTGTAGTTTGGGTGAGTGGCCCTGTGTTCAGCCTGGCCTTGACCTGACTTGTATTTGGGGCCCAAAGCTGTTCTTTATGTCTGCGAAGGTTAAAAAAAACAGGGGGAGGGAAGAGGTTGGGGGGACACTGGAACTCCAGCAAGGTACCGTGGAACAAGAATGTGGACAGCCAGACTTACTAGCTAGTAAAGAATATTTGAATAAAAAGATTTTGCTGCCTTCTCAGTGTTCTTTCTGTAAGGCTGGAAAACCAGAAATGAGCTGGTGGTGCTTGAAGCAGGCTCCTGTCATTTTACACAGAGAAAAGGGAGAGCTTATGTGAGCTACAGCTCTGAGATCTTTAAAACTGTCCTTTTCTATCTCCTTAGTTCCTTCCTTCTGGCTGTGAGGTGGTTAGTATCTCGCAGTTGGGATTATATGGAATTCTTGCTCCTTCTAATGTAAAATTGTCACATTATGTTAGGTGGTTCATCTTCCTGGAGGCAGTGACCAGTATTTGAGACTTCTAGGAATGGACTAGGTCTAGCCAGCCGTTATGTATCTGAGCAGGCAGGAAGATGTATGCTTTGTAAAATAAGAATTTGGATGTAATTTGAAATACTAAGCATTTTTTCCCAAATTTGGACTCTGATGCAGGACATACCAGGCTAACAGTAGCCAATGTGTTAACTGGCTGGATTTCAATGAATCTGCTTGCTTATGCATGAAGCAAGACCAAACTACTAAACCTGGCTCAGGAAATGTAGTTCTGTTGGCTTTGTGTGCACAAATTTAAATTGCAATGCATTCTGTGTAGCTTTTTTGCGTGATATGACACATTAAATACTTGGCTGCTGACTGTGCACAAGACGATATTTTTTTGAGTATTCTTAAAGTTTATATCTATAGCAAACATCATGAATGTGAGTTATTAAGGTACATTTAAATACACTTAAGTACTTTAAGTATATTTAAGTTTAGTTTTTAGAACTGAAGGTATAGTTAAGCGTATAGTGATTATCAGTTTCTGTTCTTGAAATAAATGAGAACAGTTCTAAAATCCATTGCATTTCAGACCTTAACCTTTTCACCACTGACCTCAGATTCCTGTACAATGGAAGCATGTCAGTCATAACAGTCATCTGCCAGATCAAGTCCAATATAGAAACTACTCAATTATGAAATTATTATTCCTCATAGTGGAAAAATATGCTTTCTTTTTGACTTGCATGTAGAGAGATTGTTTGGCCAAAGATGTATTAGTCCACATGTATATAAATATATTTGTTATACATTAAATAATATAGTTGTGTGTGGAAATCACACAAAGTTAAAGGAGAGACAGGGATGCAATCTCAGTGACTTGTTGACCATGTGTTCCTTGCATTGCTATTCAGCTGGTGCAGAATAAAAGCCGTATTTCCATGCTTATGGGAGGTTGTGGGCACTACTTAGTTCCTGAGCTCTGTTCTGTTCTCAGGGTGTTAACCTGTCCCTGCAGGGTTAATACACCAACTGCAGCTGTAGAAGGGGTCAGCTCTTCTTTCCTTTCCCATGCCAAAGCAGATTTTGGCAGCCACCTAAATGGGCTGTATATAACACACACAAAATGATTGTGCTAAAATTGCAAAGCATTAATCAAAAATGGATTGGAAATGAAAAAAAGTAGCCATTTAATATTATAGTGCTTTTAGTTTTCAGATTACTAGTGCTTTACTTTGTGATCTTATCTTAAAGATTTGGAAAAAAATTGCTTACTCCTGTAGTGAACAGAAACCTTTTTGTTTTAGAGCTTGATAAACAATAAATCAGCTTGGGTATTATTAAGATGTAGCAGAACTGGGGAAAAAAATGATGCAGAACAATATATTTTATTAAGTACTTATTAGTGGAAGAAAAACGCGTGCTAAACTGCAACTATTTGGATGTCTATATCATACACAGACAGCAGCCATCCCAAGAAAAGATGCAGCTCCAGTGCTTAAGTGGTATTTTGTCTATTAATTTATTGTATCTGTTGTTGAGCATTTGATGATGGTATTTTTTTTTTTTTACTCCAAGGATGTAAATGTGAAGTATCATTAAGATTAGTGGAATATGAGAGTGTTTTAAAAAAGACAAGAAGACAGGGAACTGGCTGTAGTTCATAAGGAGGTAATTTACACAGAATGATCAGTTTTAGTTGTAATTGTCAATCTTCCCCTGATTACACTGGTTTTGTTTTTATTCACTGAGTCAGTAAACTGCAAATTCAGCTTCTTAAATGCCCAAGGATATGATAGGTAGGAAGGCTCAGTCATTCATTGATGCATTTCAGGGCAAATTATGCATTTGTTCGAAGTTTGATTAAATCAAATAAGGATCTGGCTATTATGTAAGTTCAAAGTGGTGAGCTTCTCATCTCCTGTATTTGTAGATGGATGTGAATCCTATACTTGCTCCATAGACACTTGGCTGTGGCAAGGGAACATTCACAGCATTGCTTCCATGGGAAGCTCAGGCTTACCCTGGACTAGCTGGTAGCCAGGGTGTAGCAGTTGAACATTTAAGGCTCCTTAGAGTCAATTTGTCTATATTGTTAATCTATAGGTGGTGGATTGACTTTGGTCAGCTGCTCTCTCACTTTCTCTCCTCAACAGGATGGGGGGAAACTAAAGTGAGAAAGTTTGTGAGTTGAGATAAAGACAGGGAGGTCATTTTACCAATTACCATCACAGGCAAAACAAACTTGAATTTAGAAAAATTAATTCAACTTTTTGCCAAGATGGTGAGAAATAAAAACTAAAGCAGCAAATTCCACAAACTCCTCTTTTTTTCCAAGGCTTTGCTTCACTCTTTCATTCTCAACTGCTTTACCTCTGAGCAACAGAGTCAGTGGTGGTTACAGTCAGTTCAGACAGCCCCTCTGCTGCTTCTTCCTCCCCACATCTTTCCCTGGCTCACTGAGGTCTCCCCATGGGCTGCAGGGGAGTCAGTTCTCTGGTGCCTGGAGCACCTCCTCCCCTCCTCTTTGGTGCTCACACGGCTGTTTCTCACACTTTTTTTTTCTCTCCCATTTAGTGTGTTTTCCCGTTCTTAAATCCATTTCCCCAGAGTCACTACTAATGGAGCTGAGAGGCTGGGCTGTGCCTGGCCATGGCCTTTTGGAAAGGCTGGAACCAGCCGTGCCCACTGTAGGGAGCCCCAGCTTCTCCTCACAGAGACCCCTCAGTACTCCATGCAGTACAATTGATGAGTGAGTATGTCTCCTGTTCAAAGCAGGCAGCAGCAAAACCGCATTTGGTATTATGTCCAAGCTGTCCAAAATGTGTGGCTGAGCTGTAAAAGATGGAGTGTCCCAGGCTGAGTTTAATCTCTGCCTTGTGGGCTGCATGTGTGGATGTGCCCATAGAGAAGGAGCTCCTTCTGCAGCAGTTATGTACGGGTGGGATTTGTCTTTCTGGACAGGGTGTTGATGGTTCATTATCTTAGAGTATGGTCAGCACACTGTGTGACATAGCCCTTAAAATGTAGCTGTCTGTCATGGTGGTGTAGTAGTGATGGCCTGCACAGCTCTAATCAGTGGCATAGAGTTAAAAAACCCACTGGCAAAGGGCAGTGGGAAGCATCTGTAACACAGTGGTGACCGTGCTTGGTCAGAATCCTGTACAACTGATTAAAAATATTGATCAGTGATGTGTTGTTTTGGTAATAATGAATTCTATCAGTTAACACAGAAGATATCTGGTAATTTCTGCAAGGAGCCTCTAAAAATGTGCTGAGTTTGCTAGCCCTGCAAGAGGCACCTCATTGTGTGTTCATGTTTTTCTTTTCTCTCTTCCTCCTCCTCCTCTACATCCTTCCCTTACCCACACCTCCACCTCCTCAAAAAAAAAAAACAAAAAAAAAAAACACAAAAAAAAAAACAAAAAAAAAACAAAAAGAGACAAAATTTGGGACAAATCCCTTTGTTCTTGAAGCAGTGTCTTTCCTGAGGCCTTAAAGCCTGAGATTTACCAGTTTTGTCAAAGGACGTATGCAGAAGCAATCTGTGTCTGTGTTACACTTGCTTTCCTCAGGATTTTGTTTTGGGGCAGGGATACTGTTTAACACACAGGAGAGAAGGCAGATGGGATAGCTGATCAAAGATGCAGGAGAAAGGTCCCTTTAAGCTGATTGTAAATGTCTCTCAACTTCAGAGAGGCTTTTGTCTCCCTTTCTCCATTCGGAGCAATTGAATAGCAAGTGTGTCAACAGCATGGTCTTCACAGCATCTGTGGTGGGTGTCAGTGTTCCCAGAAGAGACTTCAACTTCAACTGGAATGCTGTTAGCAATATATTTAGGTTAGGGGTTCAGTGTAGTTGAAAGGTTTGCCAGGTTTTCTTACAGTTTCCTGTACTGCCATGGCTCACTACATTGAAGTGGATTTGGTTTTATTTGTGTGAACCTCAGTATTGATGCAGCCTATTAAAGAGTTGTGTCTTCTCCCAGCATTATCCTTTCCATCAATATTTTCTGTTCCTTCTCTTCCAAAGAAAGTAGCAAACCAAACAATAGCAGGGGTGCCCCAGGGGTGGCTATTGCGCATGGCAGGCACAGTTGCCATCTCAGAATTTGTCATGCTTTTCTAGAGGACACAGTATCATCAAGGGGATTATGAGTCGTCTTTGTATGTGGAGTGTGCACTGAAATCTTACTGCTTTGGGTTTTTTCAAGGAACAGTAGGGCTACTTTAAGGTAATTATTTAGCTTTTCTTCTGTTAATGTGGCAGCCTGCTTTATTTTTCATGTAGGATGAAAAATACATTCTAAAGCTTTTAAAGGAGCAAAGGGAGGTTGTTAGAGCTAGAGAACACAAAATGGATAAAACACATAAATACATTGTTGTTTGCCTTGTGTTTGTTGATTTATTGATTTTGACTGACTTTTTATTTATTTATTTATTTATTTATTCTTACATTTCAGGAGCTCTATTACTACTGTTTACATTGAGGTCCTTCCACCTAACAACCAGAGCCCTCCCCGCTTTCCCCAGCTGATGTACAGCCTTGAAGTCAGTGAGGCCATGAGAATTGGAGCCATTTTGTTAAACCTGCAGGTAGAGATGTTTCCCTGTAAGCCTTTACCACATTCCTTCTGTTTGTGCCAATGCCATGCAGAAGCCAGTCCTTGCATACATGGGGAAAGGACAGTTTCTAAGTATTGAAAATTATTTAGCTGTAATAAATAGCCTCTTTTGCATGGACCATACAGGAAAAGTGCTTACTTGGATATTTCCTTTAGTTCTTTTTTGTGTCAAATGAGCCTGAAAGGTACTGTAGGCTACATATGGGACTGAAGTATATGAGAAAAAAATTCCATAAATGGGTCAGAACTTGAAAGGCCTATGATTTTGTATGTTAAAATCTCTATATGTACATTTGCCAGCAAACCAGAGGAGCTTAGGACCTCCTACACCTAATTCACATAGAATTTGAACAAGATTTTTGGCATTCAGCTGCCTTTAGCCTGTTTTTAAAAGCATCTGAAGGTATTTACTCCCCTTGGTCTACGTAACTGCTGTTAACAGGCTAACAAAAAGCAAAGGTCCCTGTACAACTGACCACACAATATAGCTCTGCGAGTGGAAGCAGTGATAGCACATTAGTCCAGTATTGCTTTTTAAATAATGCTGCATTGACATAGTTTGCAGGCCCACTTGCTTCTCTGTGTGCTGTTGCATGATTAACTTATCAGCTTTCTTCTGGCTTATTTACTGTTTCATAAGCTTTTGCTGCATTGTATTCCGTCCACATGCCTGGAAAGCCAGCTGTGCAAAATAGGTAGATAAATTACAACTCTTTAGATGTTTGGGGAGGGGGATCAGGATCTTGATTATTGTGAAATAATTACGGCCTTAAGTCTAAACCAAACTCAGTACAGCGTGCTCTCTTGAGCATGGTTCCTGTAAACATAGAGTTATTCAAACTTCATAGAAAAGCCATTCAAAGCAAGAAGACTGGAGATACCTGAGCTAAATAGAAACCATACAGAGCAAAGTCTTATCTGCCTTAAGTCATTGTAGCTCTATTGAAACCTGTTGAACTCAGTGGAATTTAGGTCAGTTTAGGACAGCTGAAGCATGTGGTTCTGTGTTTCGCATATTCAGTAAATGCACAGAAAAAATAATTGAAAACAAAGTGTGTGAAATAAAGGAACTATAATTGAGTCACTGATACAGGTGAATGGGTAAGTTTCTATGAAAATTGTTTGCTGATGAAAAATTGTTATGGATGGTTAACCTGATAGAGTCACCTGTGATGAGGAAAGATGACTCATTTAGCCCAGTGCTGAAAATTAACTTCTGTTGTGTCTTTAATGCCTGCAATGAGTTCAGAATTGGAGCCATGCTTTTCAGAAGCCTTTTTCTCACTGGTGGGGAGATGCTTGGGTTTAGAAACCTGAAAGAGAAATGCGAGCCAGGAGCATGCTGAGAAACAGAAACACTTGTGTTTACTTGACAGGTGATGGAATCTATAACTGAAAGCCTGAGTGATCTTTGGAGGCAGAAAAACTATTAGCAGGTTTTAGTATTTAAGGATTTTATGCAATTTAAATGTTGTTAGAAAGTGAATCCCATTGTTTTGCAAAACCCCAAACATTTTAGCTAGATTTTGTTTTCTTTTTCAAATGATCCTTGGTAAGTTATGCTGACTAAATCTGGGAAAGACAGCCCATGCCTGGCAGGGCAGGGGAGATGCAAAATGGTCATGCCAGCTACTTTCCTTGTAGCCAGGTCACTAGTGAGTGTTTTGGAGATATAGCAGTGGGTGTTCTCTTACTATATGCCCCAGATCCCCGAAATGGCAAGTTACTGTGTTTGGGA
>NW_009914168.1:14934-16840 GCF_000696875.1 Nestor notabilis
AGTAGTTTTAAGAGCTTTGGAAATGCATAGAAAATGTTATCTTTTACTTATTGTTACTGCAGTATAGATTTATCTTGTATTACCAATATGCTATGAATGATTGAATTCAGCTAGACGATATCTGTTTATGAAAAATACTTAACTGTTAAATCACAATCATGCATGGCTTCACCTTGGGGGACTAGCAAAGACTGTATCTCTTGTAGGGCTGGTGGTCCTGGACCTGAAATATGGATGCATTGTCTTTATTGTGCTTCATTCTGCATTAATACGCCCATCTGTATTAAAGAACTTTGATTGTGTGGAGTATATTTCTGCCTTCACCTTTTTTTTATTCCCTGTGTAATAGGGAACATTTTAAAAATACAGAAACTTGAGTATTTTAAGCGTATGAACTCTTCTGCTGTCTTTTCCAGGCAAACAGAAAGTTACCAATTAGTCATATTGGGGTTTTAAATGGAATTTTAGCAATATCTTAAGGTATTGCCTGTGTTCCATAGGTACTATGGAATATTACCAGACCTCAAATATTCAACAAATGTTTTCATGTGTAAATTTTCACACTGACTTTTTCTTTTATGAGTAGTCTTACCAATGCATTAAGTGTTCTGAAATTAAGGTGTTGAGGTTTTGGTTGATATATAGGGTTAAGAGGTTATGCTTTTGTGATCCTTCATAATATTTTGTTAGTGTTGCATACAGCATAAGAATTACAAAAACTGGGACGGAGTGAGCAAGTTATTTTAAATATTCCTGAGTTAGCAAATCTGAGTATCTTCAAAACATGCGTGTCAGTAACAATGCAAATGCAGCTGTTTTAAATTTGCGTATTAGACTTCAGAATACATGTTCTAAAAATAAAATTTACATTCTTCTTTTCCATTAAAATCTTTCATACAGATGATGGAAGGTTATATTTTTTCTTATACCATTATTTATTTTATAATGTACCCAGTTGATTGTGACTGGTGTTTTAATTAACAACATTTGAGATAAAGTAATGCAATATTAAATGATCTCCGCAGTATTAATTTGTAAAAAACCATCAGAGTTTATTGCATGCCTGGGAGGAGTTTATGCTTCATGTTCTGCCAGCCATTATTAATTAAAATATGTAAACAGTGTAATTTTTCCGGGAGTCTGCAAAACAAATAGGATCATTATCATGGTCCAGTTATATGCTAAACAAGGAGGTAACATGAAATCAGTGTACAATTTATGAAGTCACTATACAATTGATCAGGAAAGCAGTAGGTATAGATGGCTCTTCCCTCATGTACAATCTTCAGTGTTTTTCTTATGTACATAATAACTTTCTGTTATCTGAGATGAAACCATGCATGTCTGTGATTTAACAATTAAGTATTTTTCATAAACAGATTTTTTTTTTTTTTTAAACAATGATAAACTTTCCCCTGTGATTTTTTAAGTGTGTTGATTGAAAGGTACATTTTCTTTGGACACAAAGAGAAAAAGGAAATTAACTAGAACCAGTCTTTTATCTTCTGTCTTTCTGAAAGTCTAGTGAATGATAAACAAACCTCTGAGATACCATTAAATATGAAGTGAGGACAGGTTACCCTTCAGGTAAGGTAAAATGAATACAAAGGACCACTAAAGATAGAAGCAACAATGTTATTCCGATGAATCTATGGTAGTCCACAGAGATGCCAACTAGTCCAATTTTCTACATCCAGTATTTGTATAATTTTGTATTCTTGGCTAACACTTTTCCAGAGTTTTTTTTATTGAATCAGCTCCTAACTGTTAATATCATCAGCATAAGACTATCTGAATTCTGCTCATAACCTCTAACATTCTGTCACCTCCTGTTATTTGGTGCCATCCATGGATTTAATAAAAAAATTTCCTATTCTGTCATTAACACCTTGACACGCTTGTGAGG
>NW_009914169.1:0-617 GCF_000696875.1 Nestor notabilis
TATATTTTATATTAAAAAAAAGTCTCTACAGCAAAATTATTCCTAGACTGAGTACAGCTGTAGTAAATATATTCATTTCTCCTTAAACTGGTAGTATATTTCATAAGGAGAAAGGAGGTTTCTAGGACAGAGAAAACCTTGCTAAAATACAATATAATGTGATACACAGCCTTCATTTATAAAGCCCCCAGTCAAACAGGCTCCCCTGGCAGCAAGCAGGCTGGAAAAGCATTTTGCTGCATGTCAGCCTAGATGAAGGAAAACATTAACCCAACCCATACAAAGCTCAGCTGAGGAACCTGCTGTCATTAAGGCCAGGGAAGAGGGAAGAATATCTGAAATTGAAAGGCATTTCTGAGAAACAGGGGGCCTGAGCCTTAACACTGGGGGTGGAGGAGGAAAAACAGGAGGAAATAATGCAGGGAAGATTTATGGAAAGGCAAATTTTTTTGGTTGCATCCTTATTTGTTCATGCCATCCTGCTGCACAAGATAGAGCATGTACAGCTCAGAGTGAAAGGCACACTCCTATAGGGAAGAAGAATATGATGCCTCCTTCTTCTAGGTTGCCTACAGAAGCTGTGGCTGCCCCATCCCTGGACACAAGGGCTTGGGGGA
>NW_009914169.1:648-16149 GCF_000696875.1 Nestor notabilis
AGTGGAGGGTGTCCCTGCCCATGGCAGGGGGTTGGAACTGGATGAGCTTCCAACCCAAACCAGTCTGGGATGCTATGAAATAAATAGTAGTATAATGGCACTGGAAAAGAAAGAGAAAATTAAAGTAGGTATCTTTGAAAAACACAGCTCTTAAGCATCATGGATCTTTCAGCCCAAATATAGCTCTCCCAGGGACACATGCTTCTGGCCTTGCTTCAGCCAGAGATTTGAAGGCTAACAAGGAACTTCTGACTCAGGAAAAAAAGGCAAAACCCATAAGGTAAACAGCCTAATGTGTGTTACACAGTGGAGATGGCTTCTGCGTGACCTCTCAGAGAAGATGGAAAGAGACGATACAACTGATGGGCTTTTAGGGATATTTTGTTAGAAGCCAGAATAGATACCAAAGGGCAAAATGTTACAGGTAATGTTGGAAATGATGGAAAACTGCTGAAGTTTTTAGCGTTGTCCTGATGACCACTGCAAATGCAGACTATTAAAGGGAGGACTCATTAACGGGAAGGGTAGTTGGGTCACTAACAGGCACCAACTTTTAGCTTCAATGGAATCTGAAACCTGTATTTTCTCTTATGTCCTGGTTTTTACCCCATCTTTGATCTGACCTTTTATTAGACTAAAGAACACAAGTTCCTCTGAGTGCAAGTTGCACCCACACAACCCACAACCATGTGCTGCTCAAGGGCTATGGGAATTGTCATGGGAATTCCAAATACAACTGGCTCTGTCGGCTTTCCTTTGCTCTCCCCAAAGCATCCTTGTCCTTGTGCAAAGGAAACCAAAGGTAGTAGTAAAAGGATTAGAAGATAAGAAATCACTGTCTCGGGAATAAAATAGAAACAACAGTATGAATTTATAAACTGACCTTAAATAATGGAGTCCAGTGGAAAAAATCAGTAGGAAAAAAACCTATACAGTTACAGACAGTGTAGATGCCAGGTATGTTTTCCCCAGGGCTGATCAAAAGCCAGTATATTCCCATAGTCAGACACTGCAGCAGGTTTCCAACAAATCCCTCTTGCTAAAGGATCACTGCTACCACCTTCCATTTGGACACTACTTCGCCAATGAGCTGTCTTTAGGAAATACTTAAACATCTTCAGCTGCAAGGATCCAACAGAGCTGTTGGTGTCCTTTGCCATGCAAATGATCTGTTGGCTTACTGCAGAGATGAACATGAACATGACTGGCAAATGGTGGTTTCAAGAAGATTTCAAACCTCTGGCTTTATGCTGAATGACAAATGTGAACTCAAAGCAGATGAATGCTGCTGGGCTCATGTTTGGCAAGCAGGGACTTCAGCCAGACACAGACAAACTGAAAATAGAGCGTATTCCACCTTCAGTCCAACCTATTCCATCTCTAAAAATGCCCATCTCTATGTAAGATTATTTGAATAGTTCTCACTAAAATGAAGCTGGCCGATAGAGCATCAAGACTTCACTTAAATCACTGTGACAGGCAGCTGTGAAAAGAGCCCAGCCACGGAAGGCCCAAGACTACCAGAAAGGAGGATGGAGCCAGGAGGGGGGTGGTCTCTGCTTCCAAGGAACAAGCGATAGGACAAGAAGAAACAGCCTCAAGCTGCACCAGGGGAGGGTCCCCAGAGGGTGCTCGGGCATTGGAACAGGCTGCCCAGGGCAGTGCTGGAGTCACCATCCCTGGAAGTATGCACACACCATGTAGACGAGGCCCTCAGTGCCATGGGGTAGTGGTGGCCTCAGCAGTGCTGGGAATGGTTGGACTTGATGATCTTAAAGGTCTTTTCCAACCTAAACAATTCTGTGATTCTATGAAAAAAGGCACAGCTCCTCAGTATAAGAAGATATCTAAGGATAGATTAGATGAACATCTGTATCACAAATAATTCAAGCACATCATAATGGGAGCAGTCAGACAACATCAAGGCTTCTTCCCACCTTGTACTCTATGAAAAGGATGGGAGATGACAGTGCAAACTGCAGACTTTGAAGTTGTGTTTGAAATGTTTTAACCTAACTATACATTTATACACGTATATATGTACATACAAACTCATATTCAGAATTGAAGTTTTCTTATCTATATGGAAATGGAAACATAGGGAAATTACCTTTAGAGCCAGAGGGTGGATCAGCTCCTGTTGCAAGGAGAATACAGTCACCAGAAGAATTTCAAAGCCAGGCTCACCCTGGTTAGGCCATTACATTACCAACTTCTGGCTCCAAATGATAATTTCCTGATCAAGATTTGCCTGAGGCACAAAGTAACAAATCTTCCAACTGGCTGAGGCTGTTTAGTTCCGAGGGATGATGTAGGGGATTCTAAAACCTGGGACAAGTAGATCAGTTTGGACATAGATCTATGCTCGCTGGAAGTCTGAAGACATTAGTGTCTATCATTCTGCTTCATGTTTTTAAAATAACTTGTTGAAAGAGAAAAAAATCAGGATTTGGTAACAGAACTGCTTCAGAGTCAGAAAACTGGAGGCTGGGAAAAGCTCTTTGCAGCTCAGCAGGGAGAATGGGCAGTGCTCCGATGGGAGTCTTACACATAGGTACCCTGTTCAGGTACAGAAGGCAAGACTGAAGATGATTTATATCCCAGAGAAAGCCCTGGACACAGATGAAGCATTCCTAGCAATGTAATTAGAGCAACTCTTCCCAAGCGTGTACTGACATAACCATGCCAGGAGATGCCGTGCTGCAGGGAGCTCCCCCTCGCAAACAAGGGATCAGTCCCTTTCGGTTTTCAAAGGTTTGTCCCAGAACAACCAATGACCCCCTCCTGCCCTCAGCGTGCTCTGCAGTTCCACATGGATACAGCTTCCCTGTACTCTTCCCACCTGCACCTCGCACTGCAGGGCACAGGGTGGTGTGTGCACCCCAGAGCATCCCTGCATCAGCTGCAGGCAAAGAGACTCCTGTGACTGGGATGCAGCTCAGCACTTTTCGGGATGAAATATGCTCTAATAAGCCACATCATTACATCAGCTGGTGCAAGGTATACGTGCTGTATATGTATTTTTCAGCACTGATATATTACAGGCAGTTGCCAAGTACTGGAGTGACATATGTAGCACCAGCAGCTGACTCCCAGCTCCAGATAACAGACTTGGATCTGAGAGGGGGATGGATGAAGTGTATTTGCAGAAAAGGTAAAGAGAAGAATGTGTTGTAGCAAACTCACTTGCTCACTCTGACACAAATTCAAATTTATATCTCTAACATATGGGACCATCATAGTCTAGAAATATCTGTGTTATTTACTGGAGAGAAGGGAGGGGAAAAAAGGCAAAGAGTAGATCGCCACATATAACAAAAAGGAAGATTAGGGTCAAAAACATCACTAAAATCATTCATCTGACCCCAGGCACACTGCACCCATGTTCACAACGCTGAAGAACTCCAGTCAGCCCATTTATTAAACCCTGTCTAAGGCCAGCTTTCAAGGGTTTGCTCTTACTGGGATACAGGCACAATCATTTCCCCAGCAACACACAACAAAACCTATTTCCATGAAGTGTTTAGAACGGTTTCAATCTTCTCACTGTTATTTTATACTGGCATAAACCATCACAACAAAGAACACTCATGCCCAATAATAATAAGAAATAAGCAAGCAAAGAATAATCTCAGACAGGAAAGGGGTAAATCTATAGAAGAGCAACCAACATGACCAGATACACATAATGAGACCTAAATAGACATAGAACAGACTCCCAGCACAGCAGAGCAAGTCTTCCCAGCACAGCACAGCAGTCTGGGACGTGGAATCATAGAATCAACTGGGACACAGAATCATCAAATCAAGTAGGCTGGAAAAGACCTTTAAGATCATCAAGTCCAACCATTCCCAGCACTGCCAAGGCCACCACTAACCCAGGGCACTGAGGGCCTTGGCTACACAGTGTATGAACACTTCCAGGGACGGTGACTCCAGCACTGCCCTGGGCAGCCTGTTCCAATGCCCGAGCATCCTCTGGGGAAGGAATTGTTCCTCATCTCCATCTAAACCTTCCCTGGCGCAGCTTCATTCAGAGGTAACGCACTGCAGCACGAACAGCCTGGAGTGCTTTTCAAGGACCCTTCATCTCCACCATTGGTCACTCAAGTGCCTGCAGACAAAATGCTCCCCCGGCTTCTCCCTCCAGGACCATTTTGCCTTTTTGCCCTCTTAAGACCAGACTAGTGCGATGTGAGCAGGGCTGGTTGCTCCAGTCACACACCTAAGAGCCAGCTCCAGAGGCTCCAGGCCAAGAGAGGGCTCTAGGCTCTCAGCAGCTACCATGGATGCTCTGTACAGAAGCAAATTAGAATCCCAGACTGGTTTGGGTTGGAAGGGACATTAAAGCTCATCCAGTTCCAACCCTCTGCCACGGGCAGGGACACCTTCCACTAGAGCAGATTGCTCCAAGCCCCTGTGTCCAACCTTGAACACTGCCAGGGATGGGGCAGCCACAGCTTCTCCTCACATTCGCATAGCAAGGTTAAAAAGCAACACCAAAAGCTTTTTCCAGTGATACATTTGCAGTGAGTGAACATACAGCTCTCTGCAAACTGAGGAACTGTCATAAGAAGAGTCTGTATTAGCAGCCTACCAGTGCAGTATAACACCAACCATGGCAGGGTTCACATTAAAAATCTGACACTGTTCCACTAACTGCAAAGATCAATTTAGGGTACATCACCATTACAAAGACAGAGAAGGTCCTTGGTCCCTGTACCTAATGGTGTATTGATTCAGCAGACACCCAAGTGCCAGCTCTCCCTTGATGGACTTTGCTGAAGCACCCAAGGTATCCCCATACATGCAAAGTAACTCGGAGCCTATCAGATAGTTTGGGACACAGGAACTGGAATGAGAAAGGCCAAGGGTAAAAGCAATCTTGCATATTGATGCTGGTCTGCCATGAGTCTGTTTGGGTGATGAATTAAGCAATTGTCTGCTGCTTTATTTTTAGAAGATAGATTGCAATTCAAGCAAGTACAAACTATGCTGCTTTCCTATTTGAGCTGCCTGGAAATCAGCCTGGCAGGACACATGCCTACGTGTAAGACCTGCTCAGAGACAATGGCAGAAGCAGCACAGATGGCAGCTCATTTGTCCAGAGAAGTTAAAGATAGGGGCTTTGAGCAACTTTTGGAACAAGATGATCTTTAAAGGTCCTTCCCAATCCAAACTATTCCATGACTCTCTGATTCTGCACAGAGGTCTCCCCATTTATTTTGAGACCCAACCCAAGCACCAGAAAGGACAAAGTAAAATTAGGATGCATTGTTCATTAAAACATCTTCTTTAGTATAGGCAGTTTAAGAAGTTCCTAAACTTTCATGTCCTCAGCAGCAAAGCCTCACCCCTCTCATCTGTGCTGATGCCATTCTGCAAACTCTTCATCCCCAGGTAGTCACTTCCTACCAGCCACTGACAGAAATCCAGGCTCAGAGGAACCTCCTGTTTGACTCCACATTGCTGCTTTCGTGCTCCAATGTAACATCTGACTTCTTTGGGTAACACAGTCCGTTCCCACCCCATCACAACCCTTCTGCATCCAGTCAGAGCTGCTGCTGGAGCACACCACAGAGATGCTGAGCTTCAGTGCAGCTCAGGACCAAGCAGCAATAGATGGAGAAACAAGAACTTAAATCCATCCTGCCCCAGAGAAACTGCGACTAGAGTCGTACTGGCAGTGGGACAGGGCTACCCCTGGCACTGGAGCAGAGCCACAGGAACAAGTATGGAAACAGGAAGAGAACAGAACCCACAAAAACACAAGGCAACATTTTTAAAAACCCATTCAAAGGTTAAAAATAATATTTTGCACTTCTATTTTCACAAGGAATCTGTTATTTCCAGATCTTGTTTCTATAACAAGCTGTTAGTGTTTGTGGTTTCTTTTAATGCATGTTCTTGTTTTCCTTTTTGTAAAACATTTCCTCTCTCCATAGATTAGCCTGTTGGAAAGGGGAAAAAAAATACCATTTGGTAAGAAATGAGATGAAGAAATACCACACTGCAGAGCAGACATCATAAGCACAAAGCTGGCTACTCCGTTTGGGGTTTATGGTTATGTGATAAGTTACACATTCAGTACACAACATGTGTCAGCCCCAGGCATGGGGCATGTCTTCCAAAGAGCTACTGGGAGCCAGGAAATGGGGAAGGGAAAGAAACTGGAGATGGTCACCAAACCACTGCACCAGCTCACGCTGTAACAACTTACAGATGCTAACGAAGCCAAGCAAGGAGGGGTCCTCAGCGTACTTCCAAATCTCTCTACATGGGCCCTTTGATCTGTATCAGCCCTCCCTGGGCTACCCCTAAATCTGCTCATGAAGCTATTCTTTGAAGACCTACACACTGGAGAAGAGATGACACTGCCCACAACTGGCTCTCCCAAAAGAAGAATGAACATCTTGAAGCCAACATGCAATTATGTTGTTAACACAGTTGCAAAAAGAGAAAGCCTTGAGTTAAAACGTGCATCTTCATGCAGTGTGTGCATCCTTCTTCCTGCTAGTGGAGTTTTACTGAGCTGTGAACTTACTACCTACTTTTTAAGGTCAAGAAAGTCAATTTTACAGGGTTTTGCTTAGTGAGTTTAATTCCTTTGATAAGACTTGTTCTGCCTGTGTTCAGATGCTGTTCTCGCTCAGTGACCAAGCCAATTTCTTGTTGGTTTACTGGTGTGCATTCAGCGCTCTCACACACACAGGACACCCCAGAGAATGCTTCTGCTCTTCATATTTCTTCCCATCTGTTTATGCTCTGCAAATTGGTCACTGGGGTGACACACTATGAGTTAGAACATCTAAGGGCAGAAATAAAGGCACTAATTTGGTCATCAGAGAGAAATATTGTCCACTACGATGCCTCTACTCTTGTACACATCTGCATTCTCCACACACGCCCACTATTCACAGATCCACGGTGGTATATGCAATGTATGTATTATTGTGATGAACACAGAAGCACAATAGATATCTCTTATTGCTAGATAAGATACTAGATACCTCTGGGATTGCTCTAATAGGTCTTAGTCTCTGTATGGCAACATCAGAGCTTTAAGTTCACGTACTTTGCTACCAAACGCAAGTTACTCAACTCAGTGAAACTGCTCAAGAGCTGAAGCAAAGCAGCAGCTTAAATGCTTTGCCAGATGGAGATCTTGAGGAAGGAGACCCGGAGCTTGCTCTCTACCATCAATGCAAGTTTATGAATGCTTATGCTGTACAGCATTGCAAACAATTCCTAAGAGGCCACAGATCTGTGACTATTTAACTGTGTTTCTATAGAGAGCTTCTGATGATAGGCACTAAGTGCTTTAAAAACATAATTAATGCTCAAAGCACTCCTGAGAGGGAGCTAAATGTATGACTCAGATTTTAAACTGCCTGAAGTAGGACCATCCTTGTTCTTTATGTAAAACACTTGGTACACAGGGTACATGGTATCACAGGGTCGGTCCCATTGGGTTTGGTTCTCGAAAAGAACACAAGAGAAAACATAACTCCCTCCTAATCTAGGTGGTCAAACTCAGAAAACAACTTGGCCAAGGTGACTTAGCCAGAAAAGGTTTAGAGAGAGAATATTAGAGAGAAAAATTTAGAGAGAGAATGTGAGTTCATAGAAAGTTAAAGAGTTTCCTAGCTCCAGAACAACATATACCTGGGGGGTTTCCTCCAGAGGCCCTCCCTCAATTAAACACCACCAAATGACAGTTAACACCAGAACACTCATCACACAACCACCTCCTGTCCCAGGAGCACACACTTTGTGCCAAGTCACAGCCAGAACCTGCCCTGGAGAAGCCAAGGCCAGGCCAGAGATTCCCCCCAGATTCCAGTGAATAATAATTCACCCCTAAAAGCTGTGCTAATGAGTAGCTCCCTGGCACACAGGAATTGACTGTTCTTTTTGTGTCAATACCTAGAGTCAAAAAAAGATTTAAATGCCTTCCACTGCTTGTTCTAGACATGAAGAGAGAAAGTTATATTTTAATTAATGTCCAAATTAATCATCCTTAGCAATTTGGGAAGTATCTTTTGACCAAACAGAGTGTTCTATCTTCTTCTCGCTCCTCCACCTATCAAGGGAGGAACACAATTCACATCCCCCCGCGCAGAGCTGCCCTCTTCACCCATAAACAGATTAAAGGACTTAAGAGGGAAAGAAAGGCTGTTGTATGATACCCAGGGTCACCAACTTCCCTTGGCAGCTCCATGACTTTCCAGGTCAGGTTTACCAGGGAATCAGATTCCCAGCAGAAAATGCAGCTACACTGGACATGAAGCTGCTGGAGCTGAGCCCCATCCCTACAGTGCTCAAGCAGGTTCTGCGGATGCTGAGGAAAGGATGCCTTGAAAAGATGCTCTTTCTCAGAAAAGGAGCTTACAATTCCCCAACTGATTACAAATCCAGTGCTTACAGCAGAGAATGAAAACCAGACCTTACTGGGAGCTCAGAGCAGACAAAGGGACCTGAGGACCTAAACTGGGGACACCTTCCTCTAGTCACACTGAGGAAGAAGGGGATCATTTCTTCTCCCCCGTTCTTTGCAAAGGACATCCCTTCCAGGATCTGCCACATTTTTCCTTCCTGCTTGCCATGACAAAGCCTCTCACACACCCCGAGTTTGCAAAGATTGCATTCTCCTTGGGGAAATCATTTATTTATGAGCAAAACACTGCTCCTGCTTCAGATGCAGGTCAAGAGAAAACACAAAAGCATTACATTCATTTCTCCATGTTTACTTATTAAGGATATATCACCTTCTGACAAGAGCTGAGAACAACTTGGATCTACAGTTCAAAGAGAATAAGAAATGTTGAGCAGGAAGCAAGGGAAAGCAGGAGGAGCAGTGAGCTGCTCTTCTATCTCATCTTTTGGGCTTAGATTTTCAGTTCACAGTACACACTCTCAAAGTGGAAGGTGGAAGACTGAAGTATTGCCAGCACTTACTCTTCAGTGTTGCTTTTCAGTGTGAAGTTTTCATCATGCCAGAAGTTCACATCTCTGCTTCCACTCTGACCACCAGGCACTGCTACAGTGACCCTGTAGTCTTGTAATCCTGTACAGTCCTCCTGGCATAGTCCTTGACCTTCCACGGTCAAGTGGCTTTCCAGTCACAGCCCTGGATCCCCGTTCACAAGCCCTACCCTGTGCACCTTGCAGCCCTTCCTTCCCCCTTTCATAGAATCCCAGACTGCTTTATGTTGGAAGGGACCTTAAAGCTCATCCAGTTCCAACCCCTGCCATGGGCAGGGATACCTTCCACTAGAGCAGGTTGCGCCAAGCCCCTGTGTCCAACCTGGCCTTGAACACTGCCAGGGATGGGGCAGCCACAGCTTCTCTGGGCACCCTGTGCCAGCACCTCAGCACCCTCACAGGGAAGAATTCTTCCTTATATCTAAGATAAATCCCCTCTGCTTCAGTTTAAACCCATTGCCCCTTATTCCTATCACTACAGTCCCTGATGAAGAGTCCCTCTCTCGCATCCTTGTAGGCCTCCTTCAGATAGTGGAAGCTGCTCTGAGGTCTCCATGCAGCTTCTCTTTGCCAGGCTGAACAGCCCCAATTTTCTCAGCCTATCTTTGTACGGGAGGTGCTCCAGCCCTTCCCATTCAGGTATGGACTTGGGCTTGAAACAAAGACTGCAGAACTTTTCCATCTGAAATCTGGAGTTTAACTTCCTAAGCCTGGGCAAGGTTTCCCTGGAGGAAATAGAGAAGGAACCCGTGAACCTGACACACTGCTGGCTCCTCACTGTGCTCTGCATGAACTTAAAAGCAAGCCATTAGACTGATTTGCATGAACAAAAGTAAGTTATATGCCTCAGAAATCAAAGTTGTGATGTGGAAGGGCATGAAGCTTGCACCCTGCATGACAGCACCTGAAGGCACTGCAGCATTGGCAATTACTCCCCGTACCTTCTAACACAGATTAAGCCAACTATCAGAACTACTGAACCTAAGTTGCTAATGGCTTCGTAGCAGTCTGACTTCATGGGAGTCCTTCACCTTATTTCAGTAAGCCTTAAGACACATCCTTTTTATCTAGAACTGCCCAATTTCCTGAGGGTCACTGCCATTTGGAGCTCAATACTTGCTGAGTCTCGTTTCAGGGAAAGTTTCCCCTGTGACACATCACCCCTATTACCTACTTGTACCTGTCATCACTTCCTCAAGGTACAAACCTAATTTTGGTACCAGGCAGATAAGCAACAGTTTGAACCAGGCTCTATCCTACGTGCATGCAGATGCTCAATGATCCACACTGGGGGAAGGGGAAGAGGGAATAAGACACACAAAAATACAGCACAGAAATAATAACTATATTTGTGCTGCTCAGGGTTTCAGTTCCAAATTTCAGCCCAAGTACAGGGCTGGCAAGAAAGGGAGTTTCACATACAAGAAAACAAAAGCTACAAAAGTAACAAAAATAGTAATGTAATATTTTTTCAAAGGTTGTATTCCTGGGAGGATACATTTAGAAGGACAGTGAGTCCAGAGGAGGCCATGGAGCTGCTGCAAGGGCTAGAGCAGATCTGCTCTGGAGCCAGGCTGAGAGAGCTGGGCTGGGTCAGCCTGGAGAAGAGAAGGCTCCTGAAGGGGAGACCTTAGAGCAGCTCCAGCACCTAAAGGGGCTAAAGGAAACCTGGAGAGGGGCTTTGGACAAGGGCCTGTAGGGAGAGGACAAGGGGAATGGCTTTAACCTGCCAGAGGGGAGGTTGAGATGAGCTCTGAGGCAGAAGTTCTTCCCTGTGAGGGTGCTGAGGCGCTGGCACAGGGTGCCCAGAGCACCTGTGGCTGCCCCATGCCTGGCAGTGTTCAAGGCCAGGTTGGACACAGGGGCTTGGAGCAACCTGCTCTAGTGGAAGGTGTCCCTGCCCGTGGCAGGGGGTTGGAACTGGATGGGCTTTAAGGTCCCTTCCAGCACAAACCAGTCTATGACTGTATTATGTCCTTCAGCCCAAACTATTTGTCACACTTTAAATACACACATCTTGTAAGAAACATGGTGCTCATTTGAACTAAACCAGCCTCAAATATCAATAGTTCCTGGACCAAGCCTTTGAAAGAGAGCAACAGCCCATGTGCTACCCCCCAAACATCCCTCCCCTTCCTGTCCACCTGCAGAACTTAGGGTTCCCTGCAATCCGAAGTAAAACCGCTGCCCAGTGCTCAGCACCAGCCTCCTCCTCAGAGGTTGGAGACACCAGAAGGAACTTTGAGTAACTGAGGACTAAATGGACATTGTTGGCTACACTTGACGTCCCAGAGTGGCTATTCTGCTCCTGTATACCTGAGGGCAGAGATAAAAACCTCAAGATGAGAATATCTGTCAAAAAAGGACAATATATGTTCACTAATTTTTCAAAAGGTCTCAGTGCAAGTTCCCCTGGTTTTGCACAGATTAATTAGAGAAATCTGTTAAGCCATTAACTGGAAGGGCTGTGAATGTGTCATTTCATCCTTTATTTGTACTGAGCCTAACCCAATGAGATCTCAATACATGACTGGGTTTCCTAAACACTACCTAGGTAAGAGTAACTAATGGCAACAGCAATAAATGCAATATATTTCAGGTGACTGCACGACTCCAGGAAGATGATGTTGATCCAAACAACTTTATCACCCTCCCTACGTGCCTCAGCAGGGATTTAAGCCTGGACTGAGGGCTCTGTGTGCTAGTGCCAAAGAAAGAAAGGATGGGTAAGCCTCACCTATGCAGTATTCCACATGGCTTAAATGTATGGGATTTGATTATTGTCTTGGTTGGGCTTCAGGGAGTAAACAGAGTTTTGCCAAATCTGCTTTTATCTTTTGCACTGTCAAAACTCACATCTCCAGCCAACACTGGCTGTCACTCCACTGACTGAATTTTAAACACTTGTCTGTGTTTTGGAAAATGAACATCCCTCCCCTCTCAAGGTTGGAGAATGAGCTGCATCTCACCCGGGAAAGAAAACCCCATCTGCTGCCTGCTGCTGGGCTGCACAGTATAGGAGGGGAAGGAAAGGCAAATGCATCAAGAACTACCATCAGGAAACTTCTGTTAGCGTTTGAGGAGCAACATGTACCTATGCAGATGAGCTTTAAGGTCCCTTCCAAACCAAACCATTCTATGATTCCATGATACTGCTGTCAAGAAGCTCATGTAACTTCATAGGGCAAGTTGACTGGACTTTGTGTTTGCAATTACAATTTTCATGTATTCTTCAACCTTAATGCCTACAAAATCCAACATTTCCAAGCATCACCTACCTTTTACCTTACAGGAGATCATAAGGCAACAGGATCACAAGTATTTTCCAAGCACAGGGCTGTGTGTGGGCTGTCAGTCAGGGGCACAGCAGCCCCTCAGGATCACTGGAGTCTGGTGCCACAGAGCAGACTGCCCAGTATGTCTATCCACACCACATCACAATAAATGCTTCCCATATGAACTCTGAAATGAATACAGAGTAATTGCAGACCTCATTCCATAGCTCCCCATATGATACATGCCTGTAATTGTCTGCAGAACATAACTTGCTTTTTTCTGTTAGAAAAGAGTGATCCTGCTGTGCAGATTTCTGGTATTCATTACAGCTGCCACTGGGAAATCTGCATTAGGCTGTGCATGGGTCAAATGAAATCATAACCACCTGCAAATCATTACACATATACGAGGTCTAATCCTACAATATCCTACACTTAGTAACCAAGTACTAAGTCCCATTTCCTACTATTAGTAACAGAAGAAATTCTGAGATTCTAGTAAAAATTTTCAGCTAATCCCAATTGATGGCCAGGAAAAAAAACCCAGTAACTTTTCTTCTCCAGTTTGACCCCATATTCCCAATGTAGTCATTGCTTCCCAAAAAAGCACATCATGTTTTCATTCACATGATTCACTATTAGGTTAAATTTAAACAAAGTCCATATGTTGGCATCAACTACCAAGAGGTGTTCAAGGCCAGGTTGGACACAGGGGCTGGGACTAACCTGCTCTAGTGGAAGGGGGCCCTGGAAGGTGTCCCTGCCTGTGGCAGGCAGTTGGAACTGGATGACCATTAAGGTCCCTTCCAACCCAAACCATGCTGTGATTTTAGGATTCTAAGTACCTCATGGCCCAAAGAAGCAACCACATCTCCATGAAGCTGACTGTTCCCTCATCCTTTCAGCACAGTGCTCTTTCAAGCCACACTGAAGTAACAACATACGGTTGCAATATCCCATAGACAAAGAAGAGACACAAATAAATCCCTAATGACCCTGTACCCAGGTTTAGGTAGAAAATCTATTATTTGAGTGCACCCAGCTGAGCTCTTCCTGGAAGAGCCCAAAGCTCTTTAGCAATCACAGAGGATCAGGACCACGGATTAGAAGTTGCTCAATCACTAGCAAGAGCATCACCCAGACACCAGCACGCTGCCAACTCAGGGGCTCTCTGATGCCATGGGCATCCCCGCTGCACCCTCTCAATGTCTCCTGACCAGGCAATAGTCCTACTGAGATGATAAATCATTCATGTCAACTAACCAAACACTAATATAAGCAGAAAAGAAAAGGAAAGAACAGCAGCAGGAGAGTAAATGAAGATAGATGGGTTTGGATTAGCATGCAGCTCTTGAACTGCAGTGTTACCTAACACATTAGAGCTGTCTGCAGCTGTCTGAGAAGGAAGATGGTCTTATCGCCCCTTTCTTTCCATCAGGAAAGAATGTACGTCTCTGAATCTCACCCAACAGTCTGGGATCCTTGGCTTTCATTCAATCCCCCAATATGCTGAGCAGCCTCCAAAGTCTTAGGGCATAGTGAGTTGAGGTTAGTTTTAATCCCCAAATATTTGAGCTAAAGGGAGAGCAAGAGTCCACCCCAGCACCAATAACAAGGTTATAGGCAAGTAATCCATAACCTAAAGGCCATTTCTGCACGCTGTATTATTGCTACAGCAGTTGGTTAAATCACTCAGATCAGGGTCTCACTAAACCTGCTTATCCCTAAAAAACAGTCCACAGGCATATATACACATGAATTAACTAAAGACAATCTGGAGAATTTCAGCTTCGAAAGCCAGAGCTTTTGGAAGCTGGGAATGTCTGATCACAGTCACCCATGGAAGCGTTTGGGTTATCCAAGTGCTGCCACTCCCCAGCACAGTGGATCAGTACAACAGACACAAACTTATTCCCATCTAACATGACATCTATCACACCCCAAAAAGTCAAACCTAAGATATGCATTTTCAGTTCCCCAACTGTTGCAGAAAGCACACTCATGGTGTACCCAGAGACACACGGAAGTCTCAGAGGTGACAAGTCAAGTCTTGGAGGCAGCCAGATGGAGGATGCAGCGATGGAGTTGTAAAGACAAGTGGTGGAAACACAGGTTTATTGCATCTTTCTGTACCTCTGACTTGGATTGGCCATAAACCACTGCCAAGCCTTAAGACACTGCAAAATAAAGGATGTTTCGTAATCTCAAGGTGGTGACCATTCAACTGCAGGACAAGCTGCCCTTGGCCCCGTGTTAAAGGAGCAATAACATCACTGCTTTGCTGTTGCCATTCCCCGCAACGCCAAGCTGACTACAGTGGAGAAACGACAGCACTGGGACTCTGGTGTTTGGTCCAGAACAAACTGATAGCAATTAAGGCAGCAAAGACAAGAGCAGCACTATTAATTCCTCTTCACCTTTAATTTTGGCTTCTGCATCTTCCGATGGAAAAGGATGAGGTGAGAGGACAGGGCTCAGGCTCAACAGCCAGGGCAGAGGCTGCAGAGAACTCTCCAAGCAGAGGCCCAGCATCTGTCTTCCAGAGCTCACCAGCATTTTTCCTACTTTAATGTTCTCTCAACTATGAATTTATTTGCAGACCTCTTAATTTTGCCTTTTGAGGCACGAACACTGCAGATCTTAAAGCACAAGTACTGATACAGCAGCATAGGTAGTGGCCAAGGCAGAACAGCCTTTGCTTTAACATAGGGATGCTCAGACATTGGAACAGGCTGCCCAGGGAAATGCTGGAATCACCATCCCTGGAAGTGTTCACAAACCATGTAGACAAGGCCCTTAGTGACGTGGGTTAGTGGTGGCCTTGGCACAGCTGGGGAACCATTGGACTTGATGATCTCAAAGGTCTTTTCCAACCTGGTTGATTCAGTGATACATGTAACTAAATGATACTTCAATGGAATCAGAAGGAAAATTAGTGATTTCACAGAGGGAATTTTCCCCTGGAAAACCTGCTATCCTTCTAATATCTCAGTGTGTCTCTGCACTCCCTGAAAACTCCAAGCACACCACAGGCCTCGCTAGTGCATTGCTGACATGCTGGCACAAACACTCAATAAATAAAATACCAGTAATATCAGAGCACTGCCTTTCCAAGGCAGCGAGACGTGATTAAGATAAGGAAGGTGAAGAAGGCACAGAGATTAAAGAGGAGGCATTACAGAAGCAGCAGGCAGGTTTGCCGGAGCAGCTCCAAGCAGCATTCCCGCATAGAATCACAGAA
>NW_009914169.1:16198-26012 GCF_000696875.1 Nestor notabilis
CATTCACAGCTTCCTTGGGCAACCCATTCCAGTGCCTCACCACCCTCACTGTAAAGAACTTCTTCCTTATATCTAACCTAAACTTCTCCTGTTTAAGTTGAAACCCACCACCCCTTGTCCTACCACTAGAGCCCCTGATAAAGACTCCCCCCCCAGCATCTTTGTAGCCCCCTTCACACACTGGAAGGCTGCTATGAGGTCTCCACGCAGCCTTCTCTTCTCCAGGCTGAACAGCCCCAACTTTCTCACAGCCTGTCTTCATATGGGAGGCACTCCGGCCCCTGATCATCCTCGTGGCCTCCTTTGGACTTGCTCCAACAGCTCCATGCCCTTTTTATGCACCCCCACTTCCATCCCCTGTCATCACCCCATCACACTGCCAAAGCCGGGTGTGTAACATGTGGTGATGGGCCCCATTCACAGCACGAGCTGCACACTTCTAACAGGGTGTAGATCAGCAAATTTGTCATCTTGGAAGGTCTTCACTCATCTCCGCTCCATCTTACATCAGTGCAGGATGCCCACACGTGCCCCAGCAAACTGCAGAAGCTCAAGTCCTCGAAGCAACAGATTTTCCCTCCCACTGAGGCAGCACAAATGTGTTTGTTCCCTTGAATGGAGCTCACTGCAAGCAGCAAAAAGCCCGGCCGCGCTGAATCGTGCTGCATATAAAATACATATACACAGAACCAGCTGGTGGCTATATGGGCTGACAAAAGAAGAAAGGTTATCTAATGTCTCTCCTCTTACCAACCATTTCTTTTACAGGCTGGATGTTTCCAGCTGTGATATAGAAAGATAGAAAAACTGTCCCATCCCCTGGCCAAATGCAAGCTCTATTTTAGGCATCTGAGGCACAATCTGCATACCCTGTGAGATTTTCCAGGCAAGCGCCCACAGCCAGGTGTTTAAGGACTCACATTTCCACCAATTTCACTACTTTTTAAATCATATTTGGAAATATAAATGACAAATGACTCGCCTGAGGTCACAGGAGGCATCTGAAAAGAGGCAGAACCTCAATCTGTCCAGCAGCAAACCTAACTAGGGATAATCTTTCCTCCTGGTACATCAGGGACCTTGGGGGCACCAAAGGAGATCTTTACAGACACCATCTGTGTCCCCACTCCCAGTGGCTGATCCTGTAGTGCCCGCCTCTTGTAGATGTGGATGCATTTACCACCCCAGTGATGGGTAAGGGCAGGGATCTCCTCCTGGCATACACAGCATCTTTCTCACCAGGGTGCAAAACTGGATTCATTGCAAAATCACTGGCATGGCACCAGTACACACCCAGCACAGGACATGACCATGCATGTGAACAGTCCCATTAATTTGTTGTCATTAATGAACTTAAAGCTAAAGATGTGCTTAAGTGGATCTGAGTTTTACAAGACTTTTATAGGTCAATGAAACAAATATGGGGCAGATTTGTACAGGCAAGAAAGGAGGCCTGATGCCTGGCTAACAGACTCCACTGCCATGTGTACCTGGAAAAAGACACCTACTCCTCCCAGAACACAACCCATCCCACCTCTGCTTAATACTCACACTGAATGTACCTGGACACATGACAATGTCTGGCATTGAAGGAAACTATCCATGCTTAGCATCCTTGCAAATCAAGCTGAGTATCTAACTGCTGGCATGGAAATACCTGCAGCTTTGTGATATATGATGCCGTAGTATCTTCTAGTCTGGAAATAGATCATCTGCTTAATTTATATACCAAAGAGATGAATGCTGGAGGGGTTTAACAGCACCCTTGATAATAGGGCCTGTAATGGATTTTTAAAGTGAATTTAAGTCTGAGGGAAGGTGCTGCACTGATGCTCTTGCCAAGCACAGTCCCAGGAGCCGGGTTCAGTGTGAAATGAGCACTTTGAAGAGGAGCAATATAATTCATGAACAGGGAAGCAGAGCAAAGGCACCGGTGGGCTGGTACGTGCTTACACTCCCAGCTCACACACAAAATACTCATTTGTGTGGAAGTGCTTCATTGCATCTGCAGTTCCCTGCTTCTGGCCAAAGGGAAAAGGGAGAGGAGAGAAACCCAGGGGAGTCAGTCTCTGAGGTCTGTGGTCTAAAAGGAGGCATGGCTTTCATGTGGGCTGCAGGAGATGCTTGCCAAGGCCACCCTAGGGTCCCTAATCATAGAATCATAGACTGGTTTGGGTTAGAAAAGACCTTAAAATTATCCAGTTTCAACCCCCTGCCACAGGCAGGGACACCTCCCACTAGACCAGATAGCTCAGTGTGCTTACCAATGTTGCTTACAGACCCAAGGTGTCACCCTTGATCCTCTCACCTCGCTTTTCCTCTCTAACTTAACTAAAGCTGTCTTTCCCTGCAAGTCCTGATGGATTCCACATGTCCAGCAGACTTCCAAAGGGACACAGGAGTCAGTGCACCGAGATCCTCTGCAAAGCCAGAGCCAGAAGCACTGGTCCAGAAACTCCTTACGTCTACTTATTTGTGCTTGACTTGAAAACATGAGTGTTCCCATTGCACACAAACAGCACCTTTCCCTGGGCTTCGATTGAAGAAAGAATAACAACAATGAAAGCCAAAAAAACCCCAAACCCACCTGTATCTTTAAGGGAACACAGACTTCTCATCATACAAAAGGCATCAAGTACTTGCTTAACATCAAACACAACCTAACAAACAGGATTAACACCAAACAGAAGCAAGCAGAACCATCAAATTGCAACATGGTCAAATGCAAGAACAAGTAATAATGAACCAGGAAGGAAAGCAAATGAGAAACTGTGTCCTTTAACAAGATACCACAGATAAGATGTAAAAGGTGGGAAAAAATAAAGGCACCTCTGCAGTAACTGCTGCTTGAAAGTCGTCTTTTTGCTTCAGAGTTCTGGATGAACCACAGTATCTCTGTCACATGGCCAGAGATCTAATATGGTGCAAAAGTAGATATGAATATGCTTAAATAATTCAGGGCGAAAGTCTAAAGAATACAGCCTGCCTTAGGTGCTTCCTGACATTCATCTTCAAGACACACAAGAGGCCTAACAACTCCTGACTGGTGTAGTTGGACTTATCAAACCTTCTTGCTCCCTCACACAGACGAGCATCACAGGAGATCCAGGCCATCGCGTGTTAGCCCCTCGCTCTCACCGGAGCTGGGGTGTCAGGAGCCTGTCAGCAGTCCTGTTAAAATCTCTATCTTCAGCTTGAGAATATGCACTTGTTCCAGGGTGAAACTTGATGTACAAGCTTCTGCCTTGGAGCAACTGCTTCAGAAAATGTGTTAAGATTTGCCTGTGGTAGAAAAGAGCAATGGGGAAAAAATATCTGAGACTTATTAATTATAATTACTATAACCTTTGCTCTTGGTGCAGTAAAACAGCTTTGCTTTCTGGGAGAAGAAAAGTATGCCCCAGGCACAGAGGCAGAGATTTTTAGGAGGAGATACCTAAAGCAAGGCTCTTCAAGCTACATCTTGAGATTAAAGATGAGGTTTCCAAAGACATATATGAAAGTTTAATGCTTTGATTTTTTCACAGGTCGGCTGGAATTGCAGTCCTGCACAATCTTATGTATCTTTTTCTCTTAACATGCCTCTCCACAGCTCTACTGATGAACTTAAATTAAGCAATTTAAGCACATGTCTAAGCCTAACTTCTGTAAAAGACTAAGCCTTACTGACTCCTGATAAATTTGCCCTTCAGTCCACATAGATTCTTCCGAAAATGTAGCCTTTGATTCCTCTTGACATCACCTAATGCCATGCCCTAGAAAATCTCCTCCTTAAGCGAGCAGGATTCAGGAGCGCTTGCTTTGGGAAATGAATCTGAAAGGTTGACATCGTTCTTGCTCTAGCATGAGTTATCTTACTCCTTATTAGCTGCACCTTCAAGATTTTGGGATTATTTTTTTTTAATAGCAATTCAAGTGAAAATCAAAAGGTACATTATGGAAAAGACAGGGGAATATGGAGATGACAGACATGGTAAGGAGGAAAGTCATTTTTCTCTTGCAATGACTTTAATATAAATATTTTGTTTATGTTAATGTAATTACGTGAATGGAAATAGTGCAACATTAACATCAACAACAGCACAACATATCAGAGGTGCAACGTGCCAGGCACCCCAACAGCACTAATCCAGAGAGCAGCAGCACATCTTCCTCCAGCCTCTGACAGCCCACCACACATGGTCCCTCTGTGTCCATTCACAAGCATTATCCAGCATTCCTGAACACTAAGCAGCCCAGACAGAACTTAAATTATGAGCCCAACAACTTAATCCAGCTACATCTTACCTGGAAAAACACTGACACACAAGCCTTGCTCTTTGCAAGACTTTTGCTCCCCAAGGTTTCAAGCAAAAGTGTTAACATAGCTCCTTATTCCAAATCTTCACCCCAAATGCAGCTCCAGAGAGGAGTTCACATCCCCATCACGGTGCTTTCCTTACCATCACCCTCCCACTGGGGCTGGCTGCCAGCACATACCCCTGGTTGGAGATGCCTCCAGGAGGGTAAGAGGAGAGCTGAGCAGGTTCACAGGAGCCAGGGAAAAGATGCCCGTGGCTGAAACACTGAAACAGCATTTGCCTGGCACACCAGGAATCAAAGCATATGGATTTAACACCGTAACGATCATTCAGCACTTCTCTTGTGGGTTGAAAAATCCTCCCCTCCTTCACAGGATAAAGATGTGAGGCCATTAAGCAGAGAAGAAGGGTAGAGGGAGGGCGTAAGCTCTCGGGATAAGTTAGTATGCAAGTTAATATGAACAGATTAAGGCTTTCAGCAGGCACTCTGCCTGTGTCCCAGCGCACATACCATAACCGAAGGGTGAATATGAAAGCTGCCAGACTGACAGGAACCGCTTGCCTCCTCCTCCTCTCCTTCCCAAGAACGAAGGAAAGCAGTTCAAACACTCTGCTCCACAAACATGGGTGATAAGCAGATTTCCCTTCTGAAAATAAAGACAAAATCAATTCCTAAATGCTCTAGAGTATTTAGTATGAAGACAATCAAGGTTCAGCTACTGGCAGAGGATGATATAAATCAGGATCAGGACTCACCCATGGGCTTCTGGCTCATCTAACTACCACACCTGCCTGTAACATCTTGCTTACCCATTGTCATGAACCATCCGCTTTTGCACAGCTCTGCATTCATTCATGAGTTGTTCAATGGGAAAGAAATACATTGATTTCCAGGATTTACACTCACAGCACAGCACACAGCAGGGTTTATTGGGTGAATCAAGCCTGCACACGCACACAAAAACTGAGCCTCTGTGAGCCATGCTTATGAAAGACATCAATTTCCTTGGGAAGTTTGTGCAGTTACAGACCATGCAATGCTGCTTCTGTGCATTATTTCATGAGAGCTTGAAGCCTCCAGCACCATCAGTGTGCCCTGATGGAGAAGTCCTAAAACCCAAAATGAGGTTTATTGAGCCATTCGGCAGGACTCAGGAGAGCCATGTCCCCTCCTTGGTTCAAAAGGCAGACAGAAAGACTCCCACCCACAGCCATGCTCTGCAGGTCTCTGGGCACAGTGGTTCCAACCAGCAGCTTATTACACATCTCTAGAACACTACTATATTACCACAGTTAAGTTCTGTGGTTGTATTTTTAAAGCAAACTATTAATTTTACTATAAAACACACATCTAAAACCATTTGACTGTGATGAAAAGTCTAAACCAAAGAACCTACTTATCATTTTTCATAAACATAAGCTTGTAACAAGAAAAGAAAACAAAAATCCAAGACAGGGAAAGCCTCACAGAGACCTCCTTGTGCACCACTGCTCCCCACACTGGGGCCTCTGCAGGTCTGTGCTAGAGACAAATAAAATGCACCTCTCCCACATGGAAGTCACCAGTTGTCCACTAATGGCCAAACACTCCACGTGACACTGAACTACTCCCCATCTACTCATACATCATCTGCTCAACCAGTCACTGCAGTATGTTATACTGCCTGGTACCCAAAATCCACATTTAAGAAAGTTAAGAGAGGAACGGGTCAGAAACTAACTGCAAGATTGTTACTGAGCTGCTATTTCTACCAGCAGAGATCCAAAAATGTGCAGACATAATGGCATTGCAATGCAAGACGAATGTAAGCTGTTAAACTCATAGAATCATGGAGTGGTTTGAGTTAGAAGGGAGCTTACAGCTCATCCAGTTTCAATCCCCTGCCACGGGCAGGGACACCTTCCACTAGAGCAGGTTGCTCCAAGCCCCTGTATCCAACCTGGCCTTGAACACTTCCAGGCATGGGGCAGCCACAGCTTCTCTGGGCAACCTACAAGTGCTAGAGAACATCAATGAGGAGGCCCAAGACAACAATAACCCTGTACAGAGCACAGTGAGGAGAACAAACCGGCACGTGCAGGCCTGGAAAATGCTCCTGCAAGAGCTGCTTGCAAGTGGCTGCTGCGCTGGTAAAAGCTCTGCAAGTGCTGTTTCACCCCAGAAACAGAGGACAACTAGAGAAGTTTTAAATCGGGTTTCACTCAACACTAGCAGAAGATGGGCTCAAGCACAAAAACAGCAGCTGGAGGATAAGCAAGATTTCAACACGTGAAGGCAGAGAAATGTCAAGGCTGAAATGGCAGCACAAAAAGCTGAAGAGCACCACATGCCACACAGAGAGCGAAGCGACCCCCAGCGAACACGCACAGATGTACTTCCAATGGCTTTAAGACATAACAGCCAATCTTGCAGCTCTGTAGAACAGCCCCTGCTAAGAGATCAGGTGGCAGGAGGATCTATGTTGAACAGTTTTCAGAGCCTTGCTGGAAGCCCCCAAATGAATGCTCAATAAAGCTTTTTTCGCAACAGAAAATCATGTAAAACTGTGATTTAAAATTTAAAAGAACAGACTTAAAAGCACTGCCAGGTGCCCCTGCTACGGGTCTGCTGTGAACAGCCCTGTTCTGCAACCACTGAAGAAGCTCTTGCAGCTGATCAAGTGTGCCTGAAGTGCACAGCAAAGCAAAAAGGGCCATGTCAGTGCTACAGCAGCAGCAAAATCACTTTTCTCTCATTTCTCACCCCTCCCCAGCTTCAATTCATTTGTTCCCAGCAGAGACCTGCTGAGTGGGACAGTTTGGAAGCCGATGGCACAGAACACCAGTATTCTCCATACGACAAACACAGCAAGAAACCACCACCAAAAACATCACACAAGGACTACAAGAGGTCACCTGCCCCCATGTTATCCATAACTAACATCTGATGGAGAAAAGCAGCCTTTAGAGGATTTCTCAGAAGAGCAGCAGTCAGCACTGCTCAGTCTGCATCCAATATCCCATGCAAGGAGAGCACCTGGGGACCGTAGTCTGAGGAATGCAAGGGAAGTGTGACAGCAGCAAGAGGGCTGGAATAGCAGCCAGAGCAAGATCCTAGAATCATGGAATGGTCTAGGTTGGAAAGGACCTTAAAGATCATCTAGTTCCAATGCCCTGCCATGGGCAGGGACATGCAATCCCTCACACCACCTAGAACCAAGGGAGCAGATGAAGCAGAGCTAAAGCACCCCAAGGGTTAATGTTATCTGTGTGTCACACAGGAAGTCTGAAGAGGGAAAAGGGTTCATCTTAAATAATATGGAAGAAGGACACACAACTGCAGAGAGAGGTATAGTTTGTGTTGAACTGATAACCCACCTAGCCTTGGCTAAATAGGCATTTTTTGAGAGTTCCAGGCACTCTCCCAGGAACACTGATGCAGCTTCCTGGTATGACTCCAAGGGAGTTATCTCTCAGTCATTTTGCCTTGTTGTTAAAGATAGGAAGAAAAATGTCCTTTGTGAGTAATTCCAAATTGTTCTGCAACAGAATTACCTGCAAGGATCTTGCAGAGAATCAGAATGAACAACAGAATCTCCATTTCCAGAAAGGAAGCTGAGGTTAAATTAGCAAATACATGTAGTCCTATATTTTTACCCCCTTGAACATACCTTACAATAAGTTGTAGGCTCCTCTTACTGCCATTTTTCAGTGTAAGAAGTATAAGCCTTTTGGCTGATCCATACCCCAAAGCGCAGAAGTGACCACTAAAACATGCAGCACCCTTTTTCTGATGTGAAGCTTTTCAGTTTCCCACAGTTGCTACTGAGATGGGGTTTTTTAGGTCTAAAATTTCTTAAATCTGACATTTAAAATTTTGAGGTTTTCACAAGACCTTCTCTGCATTGTTCAACCAAGTGAACTCCCATTAGCTTAGCTTTAGTAACCATCCTCCTTCCCATGCTCCTTCCTGTCTTGTAGTACCAAACATACACAGAACGAGTTCCAAGATCAGAGGGCTGGAGCAGCTCTGCTCTGGAGCCAGGCTGAGAGAGCTGGGCTGGTTCAGCCTGGAGAAGAGAAGACTCCTTAAGGGGAGACCTTAGAGCAGCTCCAGTGCATAAAAGGGCTACAAGAAAGCTAGAGAGGGGCTTTGGACAAGGTTCTGCAGGGACAGGACAAGGGGAATGGCTTTAACCTGCCAGAGGGGAGATCGAGACAGGTCTTAGGCAGAAGTTCTTCCCTGTGAGGGTGCTGAGACACCTGCACAAGGAAGTTCTATACAAGGGTTTTAATATATAAAGACTGGGGACTCTGAAGGAACAAGAGACTTCCCCCCCAAGCTAATGAGCATCCATCCTTGACTGCAAGCTTCAAAGAAACAGTCTTACCCTATGCATGCAGGGTGCTCTCCACATCTGCAGGGACATCTCTCTCTGTCATGACCAAACAAGGCTTATGAGCACACCAGGGAAAAAATTAAGCCAAACCTGGCGGAAGATGCTTCACCAGAGGAAGAACCAGGAGTCACAGTGGATACTTGAGAGATTTTTCTGGCTGCATCTGAGCTGAACGTTTTACAGCACTAGCTGTGTCTGCACGCACAGAGCAGAGATTTCTCATTTCATACATCATTTACTCCTGCAGTGATTCCACAAAGTCACAACACGTCCTTAATACACAGAAGAGGAGAAATCCATTCTTCTCATGACAATAGTTAAGGCTGGAGATATTAAACATAGATTTCTCTGCACAGCAATGCCACCTGCTACAGGATAATCGCATGTCCTTAATAGAGAAATACAAGGTAAACACAGAAAAGCACCAGCTCCTCACAATCAGAGGACAACGGTTACAACAGGAAGTTTCCCACAGCTCTTAAGTTATTTATGTGCAAATCTCCAGCCATAAGTGGAGCATAATTCTCTCTGGAAGCTGTTGACAATGTTTTCAGGGAAGAATGTGTGCCCATGGGTGGTCAATAGCCAATAACATGAAGCATCCAGACCCTTGTACAAAACCTGGGGTACTAACAACAGTTAAACCAACCAAAAGAATTATGACACTTAGCAAGTTCAGCTTTGGCTTAAACATCCTCCTGTCTAGTTCTAGATGTCTTCTACTTGACCTCTGCCATCACATTGTTCCTCTCTGTCTTCCCTACCACCCCAAGACAGTTAAAGCTCCCTCATGCTGCAGGACAAGTACCCTTCTGCATTTCTAAGGTTTAAGCTGTATTGTAGACTGGTCCTAAAGCACAACTCCAACAGTCACCGGAATAAAGGGAGAGAAGCATCAGTATATCTATATATCTATATATCTATATATCCAAAAAGAAGGAGAGAGAACAAGAGAACTAGGAAAGAAAAGGAAGAAGATATGAAGAGTGAAGAAAAAAAAGATGTAAAGCACAACACTGCTAGTCAAGGTTACAGAATCCCAGCCTGGTTTGGATTGGAAGGGACCATAAAGCTCATCCAGTTCCAACCCCCTGCCACAGGAAGGGGCACCCCCCACCAGGCCCGGTTTCCCCC
>NW_009914169.1:26048-30347 GCF_000696875.1 Nestor notabilis
CAGCTTCTCTTGTATGGCTATATGGGTGTTGACTCTTTGTGGGCCTGGGCAACCCAAGCCCCGCATAAGCCAGTAACAGACCACACAAGGAAAAGCAGAAAAACCAGGGCAAGCACAGCAAGATGCATCACCCCTAAAGTGACTGCAGAGAGCCAGGGGGGTTTAGCAAGGTGTAAAGTCTCACCAGTTAAAGCCCCCAGTTGAGGTTTAACAGAGGCCAACAGAACAGCTGCTGTCCGATGGGTCCCTGACAGCCACCCTGGAATAAAATCAGAGGTTACAGGGAATTTTATACCCTGGAAGGCAGCACTACCATAAGAATAGACAGGTTACTCTGGATGCAAGTCTCACTAGAGATATCCTGGTCAGAGCTGGCAGAAGATGACAAAGCAAATTACCTCCTGGTGGTGGTAAAAGTTCACTGACTTGCATTAGAAATTTGTTTTGTTGTGGAAAAAAATCATCATTTTCTTTGGAGGGTGAAGGGGGAATTTAATTTAATCAGATGCTGAACATTCCATCCCAAATCTATTAGGATAAGTCTGGCAAAGGACGTACACTTTAAAATGCTACCCAAAGAGAAGGGACTGGCAGTAGGATAGAGCATGTTAAAGTCAAATGAAAGACTCAAGGGAGAATTGATTAAACCCATATTACTATGAGATTTTTCATTCCTCTGTCTTCTTTCCCAAAACACTGATTTACTAGATATCAGCAAAGATGGGAAAGGACATACTGGAAGAACACACAAATTAATACGTATATCTTATAGCATTTATACAAAATCACTCTGCCTGGTGTCCTGAGGGCCAAGAACAAAGCCAGCAGCCTGGAATCCCTCGGTGCTGCTTCAGCAAACAAACAGGACCCCAATTAACTTGGCTGGACACAGACCTCAACAAAAATCCTACGTCCCCACTTACACAGGCTTGGACCAGCAATCTGTGTCTTGAGGCTTTTCTAACCCTGAGAAGTGATTACAAAACATCTGATGCTAAGCAATGGGTCAGTTAGCCCAGGGCAGTATGAGGGGCTCTCGGGCAGCTCTGACCTTCTCCCCCTGGACCTGCTTTCATAAGCCAAGTTCTCAGTCAGCAGCAGTTGGTCTGGGGTTCTTCCTGGTGGCTAGAAAGCAAAGCAACACCTATGTCTGGGTGCTCCATCTGCTGCCATCTAAATATTCCAAGGGCAAAATCTTCCATGTGTGGTGCAGATGAGCATCCCTTAGCTGAGCTCCTAAAAACAGCTCCTACTGCAACTCCTTTGCATACATATTTGCTCTATCTGGGACAGCCTCCAGCTGAATACAAAACCTGAACCTCTCAGATGCCTTTCTCTGTACAGATGCTGCTCCTGCACAGTTCATGACATGACAGAAAAGGGCAATCATGGGGGCTCAGGCACTGTGAGGGGCTGATCCAACACAAGCAGCATGGTGAGGAGCACAGGCCATGCAAAGCCCCTCCAACAAACGACCCACCTGCAGTGGCTTGGATCGAGCACCCTCACATGTTGCCATTACAGGGCTTGCAACCAACCTGTTACACATTCACAGCTGCAGCTGACCCCCATTAGACAGTGGTTTATTAAATTAAAACATCAACCCCAGAAAGAGGTATTTGCTTAACAGACATAAACAATTTGGGGACCTCATGCTGCAAGCTGTAAAATGAAATCAAACTGTGGCAAAGCTGAAGAAATGAAGGTGTAAAGAGAAAGCAGCGGGAGGAACACAGAGACCTGACAGAGGGAAGTTGCGTATCACAGGCTTGATACACACTGAAAGTTCTCAGATATAACACATCCAGCCCAAAAAATTCAGCAAGTGAAAGCAATGATAAAGCCTGAGCAGGAGGCACTGAACTGGTCTCAGTCCCCTTTTCCACCTCCAAGATCTGTTGGAAACATCAGACCCAGCATCTCTTTGGAAAGCCACATGAACATCAAGCTGCACAAAGTGCAGTGCAGATCATTTTAAGAGCAGAGACATAAGAATTTCTTTCCAAAATCCAAACCTGCACCCTCCTCTTTCCTCAGAGAGAGGTTCTCTCCAACCCCCTTTTACTGCAGATAGCAGCCCCTAAAACTATCCTACTCTCTCCTCCAGAGGTACAAAAGATAACACCCTGTCCAGTATTCACACAGCTTTAGTTCATGCAATGTGGCCTTGCTCAGAAGCATCCCAGCAGCCACTCACTAAGTCTTTGGAAGTGGCTGCATCCATCCTTTTTCCACCCCAAGACAAGCTCTCCAAGTTGTTTTGTGGACATTTATCTATTCTATGGATTTGGAAACCTGCTCTGTCTCGTCAGCATGTACACACACAGCAAGTAGATGGGTTGTTGCAGGCAGGCAGAGGTCAGAGGCAGCAGCCTGTGGTTGCACTGCCCTTCAGCACAACAGAATCACAGGAACTTCCCAGGAGCAAGAGGGAAGAACTCATAAGGCTCAGCGATGCAGAACCTCCATATGTAACGGCACAAGCTGCCAGTCTACATGTATTAGAAAAAACAACTAGTTAATTAATTTTCTCAAGAAAATATGATTTTCCAGGGCTTTTACAGGGGCTGGCAGTACTGAAGCTCCACTCCTACAACAGATACACTGGCTGCTGTGCCAGCGAACAGGGAACATGCTCTGTTTGCACACAAGGGCCCATCTGTTCCATCTCTCACAACTGGATCCAAGAGCTCCACTGTTTGTATTTGTATTGCCATACCCACGGGAATGTCTTTATCCTATGCCATGGACAAGCACGTCTCAAAAAGGACACTGGCATCATCATCCCTCAACTATTTTTGTGCTCTCCCTCCCTGTGGCTGAACCCTGCCAGCTCCCAAACACTGAGGACAAACCCTGGGGCATTAATCATCCGGCCTCAGCCCTGTTTGTCCACTGCCATCCACATGGAGCAACCGATAATGGAAGCATTTCAGGTTTTGAAGCATAAGGCTTAATCCTTGTGTTTTATAACCTCACCACAGAGCAGCATAACTGAATTAAAAGATGGTCAGAAGCAGAGAAATCAAGTGTTATGACATAGGGAGACTTATTCTTCACCTAGATGTGTATCAAGGATTAAATTACATCCGTAGAAGACATCTCGCCTCGGGTTTCAGCTCTGAAATGAATCCAACCCACTGTGCCCTGTAGCATACCCACCTCCTCTCATTTCAGGTTAATGTTCTGGGCACTGTGAGAGATGGTCACTGCTGGTTTAGGACCCCAAAGACCTTGAAAATGGCTTTGTAGCCATGGAAAGCCATTATCCACAACAACTTACCTACAGCTAAAGGCAAGAAACTACAATATCAAATCTAAGATTTCATTTAGCACTGAAGACAGCTATATTAGAACAAGGAACACAACAGCTGTGATTTTTGATTCCCTCATTGGCTGTCTCCTTGTTTGTATCCAGGTCCTGGTTTCAGGCCAGTCCTTCCCAGAGTTAATCCTGACATGAGCCACAGTCACTTCTTACCTCTCCCTTCCCAACAGGCTTTCTGGTGAGTATAAATCGTCCTGTTTTGGTAACTGATTTTATTTAGGCAATATCCTGTCTCTCACAACCTATCCTGTCTCTCACAACCTCTCCTCTATGCCCATGCCTGTGAACTTGAGCAAGTTTTTGGACTCTTTCCTTGAGCAGCACAGACACTGTTAGTGTAACACGCCTTCAACTGCAAATGTTCTCCCATGGTGCAAGCACACATTACTTCTGAATACACAAGTGGTACAGAGAAACCCTGCAGAGCAGCTGGGAGAAAGCACTTACTGCTTTCTCCACTCTTTTCATAGAATCCCAGACTGGCTTGTGTTGGAAGGGACCTTAAAGCTCATCCAGCTCCAACCCCTGCCACAGGCAGGGACACCTTCCACTAGAGCAGGTTGCTCCAAGCCCCTGTGTCCAACCTGGCCTTGAACACTGCCAGGGATGGGGCAGCCACAGCTTCTCTGGGCACCCTGTGCCAGCGCCTCAGCACCCTCATAGGGAAGAACTTCTGCCTCAGAGCTCATCTCAATCTCCCCTCTGGCAGGTTAAAGCCATTCTCCCTTGTCCAGCTTGATTTGACATACCTTCCTTCCTGCAACCGCTCAGTAAACTTGTATTTTATATACGTTACCTAAAACATATAAAACTTTTAAAACAGGCCACAAGACTTCCTCTAGACTTCTCAAATTTGCTTAGTGAAGAATGGAAGTGAAAAGGAGACGAGTTCTTACTCAAAGAAGAAGAAATGCTATTTTAAAAGCAACAAGGGACAATAATTGCATAGAACTAAGTTGTTACGGGAGCAG
>NW_009914169.1:30378-44657 GCF_000696875.1 Nestor notabilis
CGAGGTGGCTGTGAGCATCTTTTCTCACCAACTCATCAGTTCTTCATTTTTACCTTAGTTCATAGATCCTGCCAGATTCCCAATGGGCTTCCCAAACTCAACATATGGCTCCAGTGAAACACAACTACCCCCAGGGCTGGGCAGTTTTCATCTCGTTCCACTCAGTTATTGGAAGAAATAAAGATTTCAGGCAAAGGCAACCAGACACACATTGTTTTTACAGAGTATGTATCCTTATGCAGGGAGAGCAAAGAAAACTTTTTAGTATGTTCTCTGACTAAATGAACAAATCTTCATCTCTACATAAACTTGTTAAGAGGATCAGCTCAGACAAGACTGTCTCAGCCAGAAGTTCGCACCAACAACTTGTCCTCCCCTTCTGCATATCAGCTCATCATAACACTTGAAATGCACAAGCAGAGTATCTATCAGTTTCTGAGCATGTGAAAGCTCAGATCACCACCGTGTCTTACAATGCATCAGCTGCACCCAACACAGGTCCTGAATGTATAAATGGTTTCACAGATGATGCAAATCAGGTTAAGGTACAAACACAGGCTGCAGAACAGACACCAGCACTGAGGGCACAGCCAGCCTTTAGCAACCCAGTGAGGGCTGGTCCTCTGAACAAGCTGTAAAACCACCAGGACTGGCAAATTAGCTTTTACTGTATAAATTCATGCATTTCAGTGTCTGGTGGGACCATGGCCATTCTGATCTGGGCACACATTATGCTGACCTCACACCACACTAGAGACAGGGCAACAAGCAGTAACTGGTGTTGCTACTCCAGCCCTGTGGACAGCACTGGCTTTCCAGACTCTGATGCTGTTCTGCAGAGTTAGATCCCCTACTAAGATGTTACCAGACCTGAATGAGACATAGACTACTACTAAGGGAGTCCATTTCAAAGAGTAAAGGCCACAAACCATCTACCCATCCGGACAGTGCTTTTCTGATGGTGCATACATACACAAGACACCATGAGCCTCCTGGATACCAAACAAGAAGTGTGTAAAACAGAAGCCAATGCTCCTCAAGGTCCATCTGCTGCTCCAACCCACCTCCTGAGGCATCTCCAGATCTGCTGCACCATGTGGCAATTCTCCACACGGATGTTCCCGAACACCCTGTACTCTTGAACATGATGCTCAAGAGCCCCATTCTCCTTCTCCTTTAAGTGAAGCAAGGAAGTAGATTTCCTACAAATGTTCAACAGCGATTAACATCCCCCCAAAGCCCTGTCTGAATCTTGTCATCTACCAAATGCCTCCGCACTGAGCACGATTCCATCCCCACGGCCACGCCAACACAAGTCTCTTTAATGCAGAGGGGATTCTTGTAGGACAAACAATGTTCCTTCATCTCCGAGTTCTTCAGCGCTGTCAGGTGAGTGTCAGGAGAGGGCTCAGCCGAGGGAGCACTGACACAGAGACTTAGAAATTGAATTAAATAGATCACAAGCCCGTTTTTGACTCCGCTCTCTCCCCCCCCACCTTTAAGTAGGTCACTCTGCCTGCTATGGAAATCAGCTCGGCTTCAAAGCAGGTTTGCTCCTCTCCTGCCTTATCTCCTACATACTAGAAATGTGCAAAGCATTGTAAGAGCAAAGGCTAATTTCAGACTAATTTGATTTATTCCTGGCATGGGTATAAATATGAAAGTGTATTTACTTGTCAAAAATAGCCACGGAACATAAAGAAGGAATGAAAGCTTGCAAGGTATCTGCCATACAGTTAGTTCTGAATGTGGTACGTAGCTACAAGTCCAATTCCCAACAGATAATAAAATGCAAATGGAATACAAAAGGTCTTTATGACCTAGCAAGGCGGGGGGGAAGAAGAGAAAATCTCTTGAATTAGATACCAATCATACCAATTTCAGCCTGGAAAATAGACTCTACCTTTTTCTTTAACCTAACATAGAGCCTTCCAATTCACACTGCCATTTAATAAAGGGCATAAGACAAGCATAATCCCAACCCTGCTGAAATCCCTGGAAACAACGCAGCTTCCACCCATAATGATGGAAGTGAGCTCCTTGAGTTCATTCCCAACCCACTGCCGTGAAGGGACACAGGCAGGATCCACTCAGCAGCAGGATTTACAATCCAGACGCACCAGGATATTGGGTTTTAAACACTGTCACCAGTTTAAGCCATCCCCACACAGACTCACAGGAAATGCAACTAGAGGTATGAAGAGAAATACCAGTGCTCACAGAAGGCAAATGCTGAGAAGGTTTTATCTAATATCATCCAAAAAATGAGTCAAAGAAAATGAACCACAAGAATTCCATTAGTACTTGAATGCCCCATCAGCAATTTTGTTTTAAAAAGAGAAAAGGGAAAAACCAGCATTTTAGAATTCAAGTATCAAGGCATTTCCTAAGCCTGGAAAAGCATTTGCCTTCTGCACCTCTGAAGATAATCACCTGGTGCAAGAGCCTGACACAGCACAATCAGCAGAGTTCTAACTCACAGTTGTGCCACTTCAGCCTGTTCTTTTGCTCCATTGATCCAGTCAGAAGACTCCTGGATCAGCTTTTTGCCTTTTCTCCCCCCCAAGTTTTTAAGTTTTAGCTCTTTAAGATTTTAAGCCAAGGCTCATTGTGGAGGTGTAAGAAATGCAAAGGAAGGAGCAGGCAAAAAGGAAAAATATCCTCCTTTTTCATCTTGTGAAGGAAAGAGAGAGGCTGTAGGTGTGATGCTGCCTCTTGCAGCAGCAGCACTTTGCCTTCCAGCCAGCACGAAGGAAGACTATGGCTAAGGAGCGAGAAAGAAGCTCAGTCAATGTGGAAGCACACGAGGTCTGTGCCAGAGGAGCTGCTGCTGGTTGGCGATGCTCAGCACTGGGAGGACCTGCAGCACATGGTACCCCTGGCACCAGAGCCTCTTCTTCCAAGTCAGAAGGAATTATTTCACAAGATGTGAAAAGACTCTATTCAAAGCTTCACTTACATTTAAGCTTCCTTAATAGTTTAAGGATCCAGTTCCAGGCTTGAGTGCTGCCCAGTGCACCCGAGCCTACAGCATTGCCCATGTGCTGGGACATGCTTACAAGCAGTGTCTTACTGCCAGGACATACCTGCCAAAACCTGAGGTTTAAAAACAACATAATTGCAATAGGCCTGGAGGCTTCTCAATTTGGAAAGAGCATTATTAATATTAATATGTAGCATTTTATAGAAGGAAAAAAATACAGAAAGTTGACAGCATTGTGCCTTAAGCCCTAGAATCAACTGGGATTTTTGGCAGCACATGCTGGAGAAGACAGCAGCAGCTGTCAACTCACAGCTGGAGTTGCCTCTGGTGAAGGTGATTGAGAAATGGGATTCAGGAAAAAAAGAGAAGAAAAAAAACTCCAACAGGTAAAATTCAAGGTAAACTGAAGCGCAGGGAGGACAGACAACTGAGTTAACAGCCTCTCCTTGCTTGCACAGCACCCAAATTGTTCCAAGTTGTGCATTTTCCTCCAAGTACAGCCCCTGCTTCCTAAGCTGCACTTTACAGGTTCTTCCTTTTCATCACCCCCTCTCTTGCACTCTCAGCTCTCTGCTTTGCAGAGAGGGGCCATCAGACTATAAGATTGGGATGGGTTGACCGTGGCTAGAGGCCTGGTGCCCCCCAAAGCTGCTCTGTCACTCCCCTCCTCAGCAGCACGGGGAGAGAAAATGAAACACAAGGCTTGTGGGTTGAGTTGAGGACAGGGAGAGACCTTCTCCACAAGCTGCTTGCAAAGTCACTGCCCAGGCTGACCCCTTCCAACAGCCACATTTCCTCTATTGTAAATGTGCTGGAAAATCCTAAGGACAAACAGGCAGGAACTCCCAAATCAGAACATGCTCCACACAACCACCCCGGGTTTGCCCTCGCTGACTCGGCATGAACTTACACCCTAAACCAACACTCCCTGAAAATATACGTGTGTTCTGCAGCACTGCTGCTCCTCTGCCAAATCCAACTATTTCTGCTTCTGCTGGGGACCTGTACATCAAAACCCTTCTAATAAAGAACAGTATGGGGTGAGCATTAATGCCAACCTGCAGAAATCACCCGCACTACTCGGTTCTCAGACATAATAAAAACAGTCACCAGCAGTTAGCTTGAAACTAGGACATCTGCAGCATTTAAAATACCTACTACAAATGAGAACTACTTAGACACATCGTAAGTAGTAAATGGCAAATATTAGGAGTTATGGGAAAAGAGATCGTTAAAGCAGATTTTAATAGCCCAGCCTTTCATACATTCAGATGGGAAAATCCAGTCAGCACACACTTTGAGGATTAAGCCTACATTAAGAAACAAACTGCTTCATTTCTGGAGTTGTAAAAACAAAGGTTAAATATCTGCTTCAGCACAAACCCTGTAATTTTTCCACAGTGACAGTATTGTTTTGCTTTACACAGCTAATAATACCTGCCCTGGCTGTATACCCACACATCTTCCCGATGCTCTGCAAGGCTAACACTTTAATCACCACATCAGCAGAAACACCCAAGAACCACATTCGCCGCTAAGGTTTCTAGAAGTAACGTATCTCCTTAGTTATAGCTCATTTCTATGCAATATTGAAAATAACACTTTTTTTCTGAAGAAAACCATTTTTCCATCACTTGTAACAAAGCCACAAAGGCACTGCACTGCACTAAAGCATCCCTGGAGCAAACCAGAGATGCTGCACGGGGCCACTGCTCCATGCTTGTGTCCCTGCCTGCACTTTTCATCCCATGCCCCTCCCCCCACCCATTCCCACATTTCTGACCCACATCAGTCTCCTCATCATCCCCTCCTCTGCTCCTGTGGTTTCTCAGCCCCAGTATTTTGGAGCAGCCAGTTCAGTCCTCCTCTCTTTGTACCAGCTTTCATCCCCTCCATGGGAGCAATGGTACATGTTTTCCTCATGCATCATTTTCAAAAACATCTGGACCAGTTTGCTGGGATTCAAGATGAATGGGATCTTGACAATATTTGATCACCTCAGCCCAAATGGAAAAGTTCTGAACAAATAAAGCAGTTCTCATGATGGAAAATGCTGGGCAGACTCAGAATAAGATGCTACCAGAGCATCCACACCTGGGTCTGCAGCTTTGGAGTCAATTACTGTCTTTGGCTATCCAACTCCAGTAATCATAACTGGAGCTGGGTATTTCAAGATGGTTCCAGTAATGATAATCGGAGCTGGACGTTCAAGGAAGTTCCAGGATTTTCCAAACAGCTGCACAAAGAGCATAAATTATGCTGGATGCCTTAAATTGAGGTGCGATGTCAAAGTTTTATTCCCTTCCTTTCATTGCCTCTTTCCTCACTGCAGCCTGGTTCTAATTTGTAAGGTCTGATGCTGTTGCACAGGATCCAACAGGAAGCAGCAGTAGGGAGGAAAATTTGTGGAAGGAACAGGGCATCAATTAGTACTTGAAGTTGAGCAACTTCTCAGAAAAGACTGACGAAAGTGTCAAAGCCTATTTTATTGCCTAACCCCTTTCATGTCTGTGCAGAACAGCTACTAAACTCCCCCAGAAAGTCACTTATTGATTCAGTGCTTGATCCAAAGACAACAGAAGTCAATATGACCTGACCCTAGTAACACCTTCCATGTAAGACACTGTAAAAGCTGTTACCCACCTTTAGATGCTCCTGACAGGGGTAGATTCCTAAATGAGAGCTGTCTGCATACCCATACATCATCTGCATGATCCAGCTGTCATACTGTCCCTTCATACCACAGCACTAATCAAACCGCATAATGCTTGCACCATCCTGCTTCACACTGGAGAAAGCAGCTCTCCCATCCCTGCCCCATCAGGTTCATTTATGTCTCCAAACAGTGCAGTTTGTTTCTGACCTCCACCTGCAGAGCTTAAAAACCAGCTCTGGCCCTTTGGGCACCACACAGGCTCAATCAAATCAACTTCATCCAAACAGCACCTGCCCAACCACCTGCATCTACTCCTCCAAACTGAGACGGCTGGTTCCCACCTTCCCACAACCAAGGCCCTGCTCGGTGTCTCCTTATGAATTGGTGCGTGGTGGGTATTTTCCTAATTTTGGACCAAATGTTGAAGCTGTCCCCCATGACTTAGAGGGACAAGGAAAGCTTCTGGAAGCAGAAACCCTGAGGACATGCACAAACAGAGGATGCTGCCTGCCCCCTCCCCACCCCTCAAAGCCCAACAGAGACCCTCCAGCTTCATGACTTGGCTCAGCACGTTACTCCTGGATGAAACCTCACCCCGGCATTCTGCTCTCACCATTACTGCAGTCTTCCCTCCCTCCCTCCAGCTTCACTTGCACATCTTCCTGCTCTATTATTTCATTTTCTTACACATCTCCCCTAGTCAATATATAATTAATATATATTTAAACCAACATGAGTTTTAAATCCAAAAGCCACAGGGAATTAACAAGACATTAGGTCTAATTCTACCCGCATCTTCTGCTTCGTGCTCTTGCATGATTTATGTTGCTAAACGATAAGTACTTTGGGAATGACCTGTTTCTCCCTGGTTTATAGCACCAAATATATGGGCCATGTACCAGCCTGGGCAGGGTCATAATGTGAGTAGTAATCACTTAATTAAGGCCACATTCCAGTCATTCCTTATGGTAAGGAGTAAGAAGACAGTCAAGCATCTCTCTCACTTTTTCTGTTGCTCTTCGATGCCAGTTCCAAGTATCTTCAAATCAGTGAAGGGGCTTGTAGGGACAGGACAAGGGGAATGGCTTTAACCTGCCAGAGGGGAGATTGAGATGAGCTCTGAGGCAGAAGTTCTTCCCTATGAGGGTGCTGAGGCGCTGGCACAGGGTGCCCAGAGAAGCTGTGGCTGCCCCATGCCTGGCAGTGTTCAAGGCCAGGTTGGACAAAGGGGCTTGGAGCAACCTGCTCTAGTGGAAGGTGTCCCTGCCCATGGCAGGGGGTTGGAACTGGATGAGCTTTAAGGTCCCTTCCAACACAAACCAGTCTGGGATTCTACAGAAAGGCAAACTGTGATTTTTTTCTCCCATTCCCTCCTGATTTTAAGGAATTGTCTTTTCCAGATAACTCTCTATCTCCCCACCAACACAAGCATCAAAGACTGCATCAGAAGCAGGGTGTGTAAGTACTCAGTGGCAGCAAAGCGAGGCTCAGCACAGCCCTCTCCTTGCATGTAAGGTTTTACATAGGGTTCTCGTTGCATCATTACCACATCATTTTTAGATGACCACCAGTGAATGTCAGAACGTGGGCCGATAGCTGTTAGATTTATAGGCAGAACTAACTATGCTTAGAGCAATAAGATGTAAAGCATTCAATAAGCTCTTGAAGAAACTTGACCACAGGGACTGAGGGGTAGAAAATACAGTTGCTGGTACTCCAAAAAAACTGTTTAGGAAAAACAGCATTGTACCACTAGGATACATTACTGAAGCTGAATCACTGCTGTTGACTCACAGCAGGGTCAATATGATGAGTATTCAGCTTGAACAGCTCTTTGCAGACTTCGAGAAGGACGTTTTATCAATAAAAAAATTTCCCTTTTAAGTTTAATATTTCAAGGTGCAGAATGTCCTCACCTACCCGGGGATTCACGTGTATCTATGGGAGCTGGGAACTGGCAGCCTGCCACAACATCTGGACCAGATTGTTCAGTTTTAGATAAAGATAAGTGGCATAAATCACAAAATTACCTGAGAAGGCTCATTCCTGTTTTCTTTTGTGCTCTGCCTCATTAACAGGCAGATTTGCTCACAGGCAGCATTCAGCTTTTTCATACAAGAAATGCATGTGCTTTCTGCCAGGAGAGGAATCATGAAGGAAGGTGGTGGCCAAGAGTAGACCAGAAGGACTCCCCCTAATTGACAGCATAAGCCTAAAGCCAACTTTGCCTGTCTCTCTTCACTGATGGAAGTGGAAGATCTCCCAGACACAAGCAGGGGATTCTGTTGTCTCAGCTGCCATCCAAAAGGCCTCAGGGTGCCCAAGATGCTGGGTGAGCCCAGCTGATGTGACACTCGGACGTGCCCTCCTGGCATGGCAGCTGGAAGCCAGGCAGGATGCCTTTGAGCACTGAAATGTCACCAGATAGATACCCATTGTTTTGCCAAATACATCCAATTCCAAATGTGTCTTGCTGCAGACACAACAGCAGACCACTGATCCAGACTGAAATAATTCACATAATTACAGCACCTTTTTGGTATTTTAATTGTATCCTTACAAAAATATTCCTAAAAACCACCTGACTCATTTGGCAGCATAAATCTAACATACCTTCGTCAGCTTTACCATTGAGGGAAGGTTTTATTTCTCCATTTAGTCAGACCTGAATTAATATGCAAGAACAAAATACCAACATTGTCACTATTTTCTGGTCATTGCTGTTGCATCTCATGAATCTCGTGTTGTCTCTGCATGATAGATGTGTTAGTGGCTTATTACTCATGCATTGCCAATGACAGTGAATATTCTGATCGTGATGCCAAACATCTATCAAAACCAAAAATTATCTATCAGTTTCCAGTCAGCTGGGCTGTAAACTAAATGTCAGTTAAAGTCTAAGCTTCCAGATGCTTCCTAAATGTCTACCTGAAGCTTCATCTTTTAACTCTATTATTTCTCTAAGAAGTTACTCTTCCATTCATTCTTTAGTCGGCATCACACCCCATATGATAGTAGCTTACAGACAGCACTCTCAGGTGCCTTGTGGCTATGCACAAGTGAGTGAGTTTAGGCTGAGAACTTCTAAAAGCATGTACTAAATCTTGGTTATTTGTGTTACTCCTAATGGGGAGCATGGCAACCAGATCTGTTTGGCATAGAATAAATATTAAAGCAGCAATTTTTATCAGAGTAATACAGTTAGCTTCTACTTCAGAAATATCACGGTAGTGGAGTAGACATGGAAACAGCACCTCAGATCCAGCGTGATAACCACAGTGTGTCACTTCATCTCCACAGCATCATCTCTTCTATCAAAGGATTTCACCCTGCGAGGCTGCGCTCATAAAAAGCTGTTTTATTTCATTAGCATTATTAAAGTTTGGGCACTTCTGCCTACAAACAGCATTTCCCTACTCTCAGTTACTTGCATTTAGTTGTTTATCAGAGAATTTCTTAGCGTTTTAGCTAATGTATTACCCACCTGTTAAAATCTCAATATTACCAGTCTGTGAGTGTAACACTATTACATACTAAATGGCTGATAGAACCACTTTTAATCTGCTTTATTTACACATATAATTTTTATACTCAGTAGTTAGCTAAGTTTGTAATGTGCTTTGAGGATGATAAGTGTTACAGAAGATAAGCACTATCTTACCCTTATGGGAAGTAAATCCACATATCTTGAAAGTGTTTTCAGTTAATTAAATGCCACTTTACAAGGGGGATAGAGCGTGGAAGAGACTGTGTTCCAGCAGCAGCCTCAGTGTCCACATGCAGCCTTGCCAGTTAATTTCCTAATTGGATAAGCAGATGAGAGCACACTCTGCAAGCAGGAGACTGCTGGCATTGCACTTGTTCATACCTCAGCATGTGCAGATCATTCCACGTGCAAATGTACAGATGAAAGTTTAAAACATGAGCATAGGATTCTTTAACCACCAAGGAATTTAAAGTTTCCCTTCAACTTCTCACATTTGGTAAAGCAGCAGTTTCCCTCTGCAATTCTCTAGTACAAGGAGACAAACTCCCATTGTTCATCCATTTTCTGGCCAGCTTCACTTCAGCGGTTCTACAGCCATGGCCTCTCATTTACAGTAATTTACAAATAGCTTTTATTCTCCCTGATTTTATACACAATGTGTTGTGACTCTTAAAGCCCCTGTGTCCAGCCTGGCCTCGAACACTGCCAGGGATGGGGCAGCCACAGCTTCTCTGGGCACCCTGTGCCAGCGCCTCAGCACCCTCACAGGGAAGAGCTTCTGCCTAAGAGCTCATCTCAATCTCCCCTCTGGCAGGTTAAAGCCATTCCCCCTTGTCCTGTCCCTACAGGCCTTTGTCCAAAGCCCCTCTCCAGGTTTCTTGTTGGCCTCTTTAGGTATTGGAAGGCTGCTATAAACACCCAGCCAAGGCTGCTGCTTGTACGTGAAGGGATTAGCAGCTTCTCACCATGCAGTGGTCATCGGAGCCATCCCACTGAGGGGGGTCTCACAATGAGCAGTATCTTTGTATGCTGTTTCATGATGCAAACTGCAGCACCTCATATGCCACTAAAGTTAAAAAGCTGGCCCACCTTTGCCGACTCAGGATCCTGTACAGGCACAATTCCTCATGGTCATCAACTGGTTTCCACGTAAGACCCACAGGAACAGAATCAGACACACTGAAGAGTGTGCCTGGCACTCTCTAGGAAACACAGAGTTGCCAGGAAAGCTGGATGTTCTCTTCGAGTCTCTATTCACTCCAGCTCCTCACTAGCTAAGCTGTTTGTCACACAAGCACAGAAACTCTCTCTTTGTAAACACAGAGCCAAACAGAGAAGTTCATTTGTGTGAATCTCCATACAGCTGGAGATAATCTGGACCACAATTTTTGCTTATGTAAATGTCAGCATTCAAAAAAATAGGTTTGGATCAAGAAGACAAGCTGTAGTTAATACCTGCAGTAGAATGTACACGTTCCTTCCCCACATTCATTAGCTTTCTCTCAATGTCTCCTGAACAAGAAAATTCCATCCATAAAAGTGACATAAAAGAAATTAAAAAGGCTCTGAATCCTCAGGTAAGTGCATGCACACACAAACCCTCCCATTTCAAAGGGCTCCCTTGCACTTCCTCGTGACTGGGGGAGCCATCCAACTAGAGACCAGCAGAAAGCAACAGAAAAGCAACAAGGAAAACCAACAAGACTTGTGCTGTAATGAACTTTTAGAAAAAGCCAAGCACATATACAGTTCTCAATCACTTTTAGGCCAATGGGCAACTGAGTAGCCAAATTTGGACAAACCGAAGTCTTCTCATAGATACTTTATGAATTAAAACAAGGATAACACTAAGCAAGGGCACTGTCTGCTGCGGTGGCTCCCAGATCCTGTTCAATGTCGCCAGGGCACTGTGTCAACCACCACCTGAAACAAGCATCCCATGGCTGACACGACACAGCTTTGTGCAGCAGTAACCCCAGCTAAGAGTGGCCGGAGAACACCACAAGACCAAGGTCCATCACCTGCAAAGTGAGGGGTGACTGCAGAAGGCAGACTGGGTCACAACTGGGACAGTTCTTCTTGCATGGAGAGGAGTAAGAGGGAGCCTGGTGTTATTTCTAGAATGGCACTGCAGAGAAACGTCCTTCAAAAGGAAGAACTGTGTAAAGCCATTCCTTTACCAGACCCAAGGCAGTGTGTTTAGCTTGTTTTCACAGCCAGCACTTACAAATAAATACACATACAGAAAAAGAGGGCTGCCACACCACAGAGAGCTGTGCTTTCCACTATGCTTTACGCTACAGGATTCAAACCCCAAAACCACACCACGGGAAGATCAGACTGCTCATTTGATCTTTACAAAATGCAGCTCTTCAAGAGATTCAGTTTTTTAAAGATGGCTTCAACTCCCACTGAAATCCAGCCAAGTCCTATAAAGCAGAGAATAATCCATAGCTGACTGCACCCAAACTGTGGTTCAGTTTCTCTCTTTAGCCAAATGCTTCCGAGTCTCCCTGAGATGCAGGGTCTCCATAGGCTACACTATATGATACTCTACATGAGTTCTATGGCTGTGGACATGCTAAACCACCAGTCAGATTTAAACCAAAGCACAACCTCATACAACAGAGAGAGCTCTCTCGGTGGCTGCGTTCTGCAGGCAGCTTGTCTGAGAGCATATGGTGATTTTGTCAGGCACTTCTCACCCGCATGCAACTTCCCTATCCTAAAGGCAAAAACCCCCCAAGTGAGCTCCTAGCTGCATACCTCAAGCAGGCACTTGGATTTCAGCACTGGGTATTCTCCAAGTGCCCAGAATGAACACCGATTTGGGCACAGCAATCTCCTGCCTGTCTCAGCACATTTGACTGGTTCCTCTGAGTGGTGATGGGGGTTCACCTGCCCCCCCAACCTGCTCTAAAGCCATGTGTCGGTGAAGCACAACACACAGACATCCCTCCGAGGACAGAGCACACAGTACTCTTCTCCAAATCACATCTACCAATGTGCTTAAACCACGACAACCAAATATATACTTGTCCCAAAGTTACATAAGAGCCACGCCAGAGCTATTTTTCAGCCAGACTCAGCAGTGTTGCTATAAATCGCCCCGGCATGCGGCGGCCAGACAAGATGTCACATCTGACATTTGACATGGGTTAGTCGTGGACTTGGCAGTGCTGAGGTAATGATTGGATTTATGATCCTAAAGGTCTTTTCCAACCTATCTGATTCTATGATTCAGGTGCTCAGCTTTCTGCCTGCCCTAAGAAAATGTTTGTGATATGGGCAATGTGTCTATTACCTCCCTGTCTCCCCCGGTCTTCAGGCGCACGAGTGCTCTTCAGCTCTGAGCAGCCCCTGCACCACACTGTGCCCATAGCAGCCCACAGAGGAGGCAGCACACTTCAGAGCTGTCCTTGCGCTCAGCCCTTGTCACAAGCACCAGCTACCTCCAACACAGCCCCAAAGCCCAAGAGCAGGGAGCCCCACGTTAATCTCCACAGAGGAAGGGTAATAACTTACAGTGTCAGCTCTCCCTCTGTATTTGCAGGAATAGTAGATGGCCCTGTGATTGCTTGTGCAATACCAAGGTCCCAGTACAAAGTCTCCTGCCTCAAACTGCAGCTATTCCCCCTTTTCAAAGAAGCACTAAAATCTTCCTGGAAACTTCTCCCCAGCAATTCCAGTTTCACAGTTTGACTGTAAGTAACATCCAGATTCCTACCCTATTCCTCCTGATTCTTTTGTTTCACCTTGTTGGTCACTCAACAGTGCTGCTTCAATACCTTTGATGCTGGGCACTTTCACAGCCAGGACAGGGTTTCCATCCAAGTCACAATGCAAATAACACTTCCCCACCCAGCTGACGGCTTCTTGTTTTGTTCCACGTCTCCCCAAAGCACAAACACCAACTGGGACAACTACTGTGCACCAGGAAAGGTACCGTGTGTTCCAGCACCTGTCTCACATCCTCAGTGCAGATGTACAATTGCAATAGCTCTGATTCCACAGGGAGCCACAGCAGCTTTTGGGTCCACATGCACCGAATCATGCATTAGCCTCCTACTGAAAACTTCGAGTTGGAATCACACTGACAAAAACATTAACTCGGCTGATTCCGATACAAGAAACTTGAATTATTAAAGCTACAGAAATGGGAAGCCATCAACAGGGTTCTTGACTGAGATTACATTCCCAGTTGTGATCCCACAGGGAGCAATTTCTAAGAACTTAGCTTCCCCAGCCAGTGTTTTAATTAGAAACCTCACCTAGATACCTCACATCTTCACATGTCTCTCTATCCCGCACAGCATCTTTAAAACTCCCTTTCTGCCTCTCAGAACTACTGAACCTGGTGAGATTTTAATGGAAATCCCTTCCCTATGCTATAAAGAGAAGCATTACTTGAGATTTTAATTAGCAGCTGTCAATGCTGAGCCATAGGAAACACTGAACAGTTTGCTTAACTTACTAGAGAAAGTGCCTTTTGCTTTCCAACCTTCTGCACTCAAATGATGCAACACACTTGAGCCGTTCAAAAACTCCCTTCCACTAAACCAACTCCAAGGTAGTAAAATCCATTCCCTCGATCAATATACAGTGTGAAGCTCCAGCCCGTGTTAGCCCACTCAACGCCCTCCTCATCCGATGCAGAAATCATGCCACTGTGATTTCCTGACCACTACTACAAACCTGAAAGGCAGCATTATGTTATTCCCATTTCCTCCCATCCTGTGCAAGGTACTCTGAGCTTTAAACACAAACGGAACTTGGAAATCAGATATTAAATCGATTCAGCGCACTGAGGCTCTGTCTGGAGGGTAATACAGGGAAGAGCATGGTTCCACCATGCAACGTCCAAGCCACCCCCGCGCCGTACCCTAATGACAATTAAAAGCCTCAGAACCGTTCCTACCGTTCAACTGCCTGTAGACGATGTCTTCCAGGAGGGAGAGTCTCTTCAGCACTGCGTCCTGGATGGAGCTGATGCCGTGCGCTGTCAAGTTGGCCACTTCTGCCCTGGGGTGGATGTCATGGAAGGAGTCGCCGCTCTTGGCCGTGATGGGTCTGCACTTGGCTAGGAAAAGAACGAAGCCGGCCACCGCGATCAAGTTTAACACCAGCAGGACTTTGACTCTCCGCAAAGAAGC
>NW_009914170.1:0-361 GCF_000696875.1 Nestor notabilis
AGGGACACGTGACTCAGGAGGACTACAAGGAAGTTGTGAAGATATGCCAGGAGAAAATTAGAAGGGACAAAGCCCAGCTAGAACTTAATCTGGCTACAGTCATAAAAGACAATAAAAATTGTTTCTATAAATATGTTAGCAACCCGAGGAGGGCTAAAGATAATTTCTCCATCCTTTATTGGATGTAGGGGCAAATATAGTGACAAAGGATGAGGAAAAGGCTGAGGTATTTAATGCCACCTTTGACACAGTCTTTAGTAGTAAGACCAGTTGCTGTCTGGGCACCCAGCCCCCTAGGCTGGAAGACAGGGAAGGGGAGCAGAAAGAAGCCCCCATAATCCAAAGGGAAAAAGTCAATGCG
>NW_009914170.1:897-30489 GCF_000696875.1 Nestor notabilis
TAAAGCCTTGGACACTGTCTCCCACAGCTTTACCCTGGAGAAACTGGCTGCTCATAGCTTGGATGGGTGTACTTTTTGCTGGGTAAGATTGCCCAGAGAGGTGGTAGATGTGTCATCCCTGGAGACATTCAAGGCCATGCTGGATGTGGTTCTAGGCAACCTGATCTAGTTGAAAGTGTCCCTGCTCATTGCAAGGGGTTGGACTAGATGACCTTTAATGGTCCCTTACAACCCAAACTATTCTATGATTCTAAAAAGCTGGCTGGATGGCTGGGCCCAAAAAGTGGTGGTGAATGGAATCAGATCCAGTTGGCAGCTGGTCACAAGTGGTGTTCCCCAGAGCTCAGTAATGGTGCCAGTGGTATCTCTTTATCAATGACCTGGATGAGGGGATCAAGTGAGTTTGCAGATGACACTAAGCTGGGTGTCAGTGTTGATCTGCTGGAGGGTAGAGGGATCTGGACAGGCTGGATTGATGGTCTGAGGCCAACTGTATGAGGTTCAACAAGGCTCAATGCTGGGTCCTGAACCTGGACCATAACAACCCCATGCAATGCTACAGGCTTGGGAAAAAGTGCCTGGAAAGCTGCCTGGTGGGAAAGGACCTGGGAATGTTGGTCAACAACCATCTAAATATGAGCCAGTTTATGCCCCGGCAGACAAGAAGGCCAACAGCATCCTGGCCTGTATCAGCAATAGTGTGGCAGCAGGGCCAGGGCAGTGATCACCCCCTGTACTGGCACTGGTGAGGCTGCACCTTGAATCCTGGGTTCAGTTCTGGGCCCCTCACTACGAGAGAGACCTTGAGGTGCTGGAGCGGGTCCAGAGAAGGGCAATGGAGCTGGTGAAGGGCCTGCAGCACAAGTGTGATGAGGAATGGCTGAGGGAACTGAGGGGATTTAGTCTGGAGAAGAGAAGGCTCAGGGGAGGGAGACCTCACTCTCTACAACTGTTTGAAAGGAGGCTGTAGTGAGGTGGCAGTCGGTCTCTTCTCCCAGGTAACAAGAGATAGGATAAGAGGAAATGGCCACAAGTTGCACCAGGAGAGGTTTAGACTGGATATTAGGAAAAATGTCTTCACAAAAAGGATTGTGTAGATTTGGTGATTAGAGACATGGTTTAGTGGTGGAGTTGGCAGTGCAGGGTTGATGGTCAGACTTGATGATCTTAAATGTCTTTTCCAACCTTAACAATTCTATGATTCTATTCTGTTAAAATGCCTATCTGTAATTAGCAGCAATGCGAGTTCCAACCACCATTTATTTGGGATCACCCGGGAATAGTCAGTACTAGCACTTTCAGGACAACTATGGGCACTGTCCTACAAGAACAGCAAATGCAGTTTCAGCCCCAGTTCTGACTCTTCCATTGAGCTGTCTGCTTTAACTGTGAAAAATCTTATTTTTGAGTACAAGTTGGAGCAGAACATCTACACTGTGATATTCACTTCATACTTTTTTCTGGAAATGGGAATGGAACTGGGCCAGTAACAGAAAAAAACATTTTTTTGTTTAAGAAGTTGCTGTAAACGGAAGTCTGAAGTGCTGGGAATACAGATTTCTAAATAGCTAATGACGTGCTTACAAGATACTATCTCAAGAGCAGGTAAGAAGGGGCTGGGATCTCCCTTGGCATGCTGCTCTTGGCAAGGCATACACAGGGGCTCCATGACTCAATTTGCTTGCTCTGTTAGAAAGATAGGACAAGTCCTTGGTACATTCAAACTATTATTCTCCCTGTGCCTAGACAGCCCCAGAGGCAAATTCAGCTTGGTGGTACATACAGTCTTCTGCCCAGACCACAGTCGTCTCTTCCTATCTTCTTACCCAGGAGCTGGCGTGCTTTCAGCATTATGTGGTATAACTCACCATGATTTTCCCATACAGGTAATGACAAGGCAAAATCACTTCTTACCCATAGACTGTATCTGTAACTCAGGTAACTTTGTTCCCCTTAGATTGCTTAAACTGCCTGCTGAAAATGAAATACATAGTCTGTACGGACACAGGCATTTATGACTGACTGGTAATATCAAGTCTTCAGAGAGAAACATTTTGCAAGCAGATGGTAGCTGCTTTCAGTTGCCTTTAACCAGGAGATGAAGGGGCCAGCTGGAGTCTTGCTAGTGCTTGAAAAGCAAAGGCAGCAACTCACTGACACTTCCCTGAGCCACCCAGTTTCCAGCAAAATGATTTTTAGTGTCTGTTCTGCCGTGCAGAGTTCCAGCCAGGAGCTACAAGCCAGTGTGCAGAAAGGGAAAAAGAGGTTTTATTGGCAGGGACTGATACTGGTGTCATCACTGGCCATGAGCAGAGAAGTTGATTGCCATATGAGAGAGCACCATCTAATTCAGGAATTAATTCTTAGCCAGGCATCCCACTGACAATGTGAAGTGCTAAGGGGGGTTCTACACTGAAGTGTGCAGTAGTTCAAAAGTAGCCATCACGTAACTCATGCAATCTAAATTCCCCTAGTGTAGGATGGGTTGCTGTTTTTTTCAGACTGAAAACTGAACAGCAGCCTAATTTTTCTATACCATACTCAGGAATCTTAAAATTTCTCAGATAGTTTACTATCAGATATCTGCTGTTTGCAGAATTTTAAGCTGCATGTAAATAGCTGGTTGTAGCAAGGAAAAAATGCATGGAAACCTGGATTGCTTGGAATTCAAGAACAGAGGTTTTTTTCAATTACATTCTAAAGAAACCCAAAACAAAACAACCCAAACCCCCCAAACCCAAGAGGTTTTCTGCTTTTAATTTGGACAGCCTCCTCTCTTCAAGCATCAGGTATGCTAGGGCCAGCCTAGGAGCAAATCCCAGTCCTATGCCTTTCTGCTCACAGTCATTCTAATGACTGCTGGCAGCATTTTGGCCTCTGTTAAAGTACAGGTTTTTAAAGTAACAGAACAGATAATTTTGGAAAATGGCTGGCAGAAGTTCATATGTTTGCATGCAAGGGCACTGAGAAAATAGTGCTTGTTTGTAAATACTGCCAAGCGTCCACTTGACTGCTTTCTGGAGAGCAGATTTCTGCTCTGCTTGTTTGGAAGCTACAAAGCAGGGGCTGGAGAAGCTCTGCTGCAGTGCTGTGCTCTTCTGTAAAGCCTCTCTGTGGTGTGTGCACATCATCACTTGCATAACCAATGCCCAGTTGACCACCAGATGGCCTTTGTAGAAGCAAGAAGATAAGGTCAAGATTTTTACTTCTGATTTGTGGGTAGACACTGTTTCCAGTCCTGCATAATAAGATTCACTGTGCACCAGCCGATTTCCTAAGGCATAATGTAATTGATGGGTAGAAAATTGCTTATGTTATTATCCTCAAAGCACTACAAAGGTAAGCAACAATCCCCAGTATCCTTCTTGTACAGAAGCAGACTAGAGATGTGAATTGTTAGGCACACAGGTTCTCCATTTACTCCCAAATAGGCACTGCAGGGTAGTGGTGTCTCCAGCTGGCTCAGGAGGGCTTAGTTTGCAACAGAGAGGATAACATCTGTGTGTTGTATTCACAACATTATGAAGTGCTGAATATGCTGCATAACAGGTTGGAGAAGCTGAATGAGTAGCAGAGTGGTTACTTCAACACTTTTATGTGTTTTATGCTGCAGTGGTAAAACTGCTGCAGCACTAGCAGCACTAGCTCACCTAAAGAGTTTCCAACTCAAGTACATCTGCTCTATTCTGTCATTGTGGCAGTGGTCTCTGCCCAAATGGCATAAACCCCAGCTCATCTAAGTCACTACCAGGAAGCTAATCACTGAGCTGTCCGGCTTTCAGCATTGGTAATGATAATGATGCTACACCTCAGCCTTCACCTCTGCTGTGTGTGGAACATAGGAGTGTATACAGGATTGCACTGGAAAGAGTTGTGTCTGGGAACTGGATGCTGAAAAGCATTTCTAGGTGGTTAGAAGCCCTGGTTAGAAATTGCCCTTCTTGTGCCAGACTGGCACAAGGCTTATACTCCTCTGCCCATCAGTCCCCTCAGCATCCCAAATCCTTCTCAACTCCCATCTCACTTTTGCCTCTGCTGCAGCTCAAGGCCATCAATCTGCATGTATACGTTGAGAGTGCAGTACAGCCTCCTATAACAGTGCCAGGTACCCTGGATGAATAGGTGTGCTATTTCATCTTTACATTTGTTCAAGGGCTATTTCTTTCTTCCTCACTTCAGGTGAGGTAAAGGATGCTTGCAACTCTGTGTTTGTGTCACACAGTGTGCTGCTTGGGGAGAGACATGGCATTTCTGGTTGTGCTCATGGTGAAAAGAGGAGGATGCTTGGGGTACCCAGAGCTGTCCTTCTCTGTCTTTTTTCTCAGTGCAGATGAGTTAGCAGTTACCTTAAAGCCTTCAGAGATTCACAGAAAATGGCAGAAGTGAAAAAACACTAACAAATTAGATCCAATTAGCAGCTTCAAATTAGATGGAATGGATAGTCTTCAGCTCCCCTTTCAGATTCAAGGAAAAGTCAGACCGAAATACTGATGGATTTTGCCTTTCACCATCAATAGAGACTTGTAAAATGCTCTTGCATGTCCTGTAACCATGGGTCACATCATTCATCGAAGTAAATCACCACCAGTTTCTTGCTAGAAATATGCCACTTCACACAAAGCGTGAATGAGTAGTACTACTCCTGAACATGTGCATGTATTCACATCAATGCGTATCTATTTCTGTGTTCTTACACTTCTGTGCCTTTTCAGTTCTGCATTTTCAATCTCTACAGACTGCAATAATGATGTTTTCTAAATTATACACTGCTTTACTGAATTCCTTAATACACTTTAGAAAATGAATAACAAAAGCACTAAACGCTTTGCTCAGAATTAGCCTGGCATTTGTGATAGCTGTGGAAGCTACTCAAGATTCAGAAAAATTAAATTATCAAGCCATAGGGACCAAGCTAAAGCAGAGCTGTTTCCCACAGCATCCTAGCTAGGGGAGATTTGCCATTCCATGGGAGGGAGGAGTTTCAATTTTGCAGGTGCAGGAATAGATTAAAGCATTATACCTTTGTCACAGGACTTTAGACAGTTATAGGCCCAGTGAGCAGTGGTTTATATGCATGCAGAAAGCTACAGGTCACAGTCTAGCAAGGTAGTCTTGGGTGATGATTTCATTGAATATGCATCCCAAAGGAAATGGCAGCAGAGAGCTACGGAGGAGCCACCAGTGGTCTCCTGTAGAACCAGGAAGAGTGAGAAATCTGTGCATTCTGCTCCCAGAATGCCACCATCATAACGAAGGAGGGGGTTGTGGTGTATCTCATGAAAAAAGGTGCTTTTACAGTGTTCTTTATCACACATATCAAGATGTCAAACCCAAATCATGACTATTAAATGAATAAAAGTGCGAGTCCTGAGCAGGAGCTATGGCAATGGCTGGATACATAGGTCAGATCTGCTCGATTCTGTCTCCTCACTAATTGTTGCCTTGTAGGGTGCGATCAACCTTTGGGTGAATAAAGCCAAGAACAGGGTCTTTTCATTGTATAAAACAATGATATGCTTTTTGCTAGGTGACAAATCAAAACCATGGTAGGTATTTATGTTTTTTTCCAGCTTAATTTAGAGCCCTGTTTTGGCACAAAATCAGGACGTAGCCCATTCAGATCTTCGGCCAGCTAGGAAATTCTACCTTTGATTTCTATCCCAGCCACAATTCACCTCATTTCTTTTCCTTCCCCAAGCCAAGTTTCACTTAGCACATGGGCAGAGACTTTGGGCGCCACAGGTCAGCATCTATCTGAGTGTGGAAATCACAAGGGGCTTTCTGGGCCACCAGGACTGCTAAATAATCCTTTGGAACTAGCGAAGAAAGAGTTGAGGAGCAAGTGAGGAGTTTGTCCAGCTCACGTCCACAGAGGCATTCACAGGCCTATTCTCAGTCACAGTAGCTGCAGTTGTTCCTGTTAACAAGTCTCGGCTGAAACCATCTGGTTTTACAGTTGACAAAGGCTGTTTGTGCAATGTCAATAGTTGAAATGTGACATGTATGGGTGATTTTTTCCTCGTTTTCAGTGTACTATACATCTTGTGAAAGCAAACCCTTATAAATCTCCATTATGCAAGGCTGTTTTAAATACTCTTAAGCTCCATGAAAAAAATCTCTTTTAATTACATGATCAATTTCTTCCTTTAGTGTGTTTTTTTTCATGCTACATACCTTTCTTTCTACCACATTATCTTCATGAGAGAATAAAGAATAGCACTACTTACTGTTCTAGGATTACAGTTCCATGAATAAAACATCTAGTGAGAATTACTTCATCTAAACAGGATTAGCATTATTTTTCTACTAATTTTTTAGGTGGATTATTTTTATATAATTTACTCTCACCCACCCTTTCCGTAACAGAAGCTTTAAGCTCCTCACCCTCTTGTCCCCTTCCTCTGCCTGATGAACATTTTCTTAACACAGAAGTTGCTGAATAAAGCCAGAGGCCAGGTCATGTATGAACAGGACCTGAACCTTTATTTTTACTATTACTTTTACTTTTACTTTTAATCTGGAGCCATAAACTTTAAAGTCTTCTATATCTCTTTCATTCTTTGCTTGTGCTTCACACCAGGAAACATGCACTAATTGAGGCAGTTCAGGTGGGGAAATGTGCCCTCCCTGAGGCCGAATTCCCAGGAGGGGTTTTACGAATGTGCCTGGAACATGCAGAACACCAGCCCCCAAGCGTCCTTGATCACACAGAAAGCTGGGCCATAAGCAGAGGGAAGTCCTTGCTTGGCCTTGGCCTCAGCTGTGGGGATCATGCTTTAGGGAGTGTGGTTTGAAGCTTTCACTTCATTTTAAATCTAGGCTGGTGGGAATCCAGTTGGAACACTCAAAGTAGGAACATCCCCCAGAGATAAGGATCACAACTAGCTCCTGTCTCACCAAATCAAACTAAAAAGCTCCAAGAAGCATGTGCCTTTGCCCAGGCACCTCCCTAGAAAGGACATATGGAGGGCTTTATGCAAGGCCCAGACTAAAGAGGCCATTGGAAGATGCGCGGTGTGTTCATTCAGAGGGCACCTGCGAGAGCTGGTTTCGCAAGTATGATACACAAGCAGAAGTACCAGTTTATTCAGAGGGGATTAGTCCTAGAAAGAGAAGTACAGAACCAATGGGGATACTACTGCTTCCAGGGGTAGGTGGCAGCTGGGAGAAATACTGAGGGCACCTACCTGAAATATACAGCCACCACTGATAGTATTGTTAGACAGTTTCGTTGTGTTCCCAAACAAGTCTGACATTTCTTAGATAAAAACTTTGTTAAAAGTCTCCATTAAAATGAGAGAAAGACACTGCTTTACTTTCTCGACACCCAGGAGTTTTAAATGAGCTGGTTGAGAACGTCAGTATTTCTAGGATGAATTTTAAATAGCTCTTTAGACAAAGAGGAAGCTCCAGCACTATGCCAATGTTTACAATCAGAAGATGGCATGACCCAGATGCTTTCAACTGCTATTTCTCATTCTGACATTGATTCTGGGTAAAATATTTTAAATGGGACACAATAAGAAAATAAAGAGAGAATGAATGGGTTTATAATTATTACTTACTACTATTTATTAAAGAGTTTAAATGGGTACTTTCATATTTGAACTAGATCACTGCATAAAGATAGGATAAATTTAGACAGCATTGGTATATAATGTACTGAAACATCTGCTAAGAATTTTTCTAGATCTTACATAATTTTTGAATAATAAATAGGAATGCCACAAAATTATCATAGCATGTCTTAAAAGTAAGACGGAAGACAAGTCTTCAGCCACAGCTACAAGCAGGTAACCATCAGCAAGCACATGTGCTCCTAGAGTGGTCAGCTGGTAGATGCTTCTTGGCCATTGAGTAACTGCCAGTAACCGATAAAGTTTACAATGACAGCTGTACAGAACAATGTGGTTGTCTGGATAAATTGAGAATAACCTAAACAATGTAGGTCTCAACCTGGACTTTATCGTACAAATACATGATCTAGGTGCAATTTAAAATAAAAATGAGGGTAAGAAAGATTCCTGCGACCCAGAAAGCAACATCTCTGTAAAGGATTGGAAGAGTAATTTGAGCTGCTTAAGTAATAAGCTTCTCTTTGACAGGGTAGTGTCTAATGCAGGCCTTGGATGTATAAACGGAGGTAGCTCAAATAGCAATGAAGTGGTGATATTTGTGTTTGGCAGTGGAGAGAGCACTAATGGAATCCTGTGATCAGTTCTGTCATTCACAATTCAAGAAGGATAGTGGCAGAGAAGAGTTATGAGCACAGTTGAGAAGCTGGAATGTTTATTATGGGCAGAAAGTCCTGGATCAAGGAGGTAGCATCTATTTTATAAAAAGAAAGTTAAAAGGTGACTTATTTGCAATCCATAAGAGTTTACAATGCAGAAAAGTTTTGGTGATGGCTCTCTGCAGTCTTGAAGCCAGAAAATTGGGACTAGAAATAAGACACAGGATTTAACAGTGAGGCTCTCATTAAAATTTATGGTAGCAATTTTTAGAACTTTATTTTTAGTTGTTTTTTTTTTTTTTTACAGCTACACCTACATGAGCGTTAACATGGGGCTTGCTGCTCAAGAGTCACCCTTGTTGGCCTTGGGAGCTATGAATCTGAGAAAACTATTGAGAGTATCTCAAACAAAACATGAGTTAAAATTGCACACTCATAAATACAAGCATTGGGTCAGGGTCTTGCCTAAATCAGTTCTTCACACTGCTTTGAATGTTAAGAAAATTGTTCTAGCCTGCTCACATGTACATAGAAAACAGGCATCTTGCAGCACACTGGCTGTCATGAGAGGCATAAAAACATTCCATTTGAGGCTAAAATGAAAAGGAATCCAATATTGGAAGTGAAAAGGGTTCATTGGGCAAGTATCACGGGTAAGGCATAGAGCAATAATAGTAGCAGAGAAGTCAAGTAACTTTCTGCCATGCAAGGAAGTCTGCGAAGAGTGGGGTTTCATATAAACATGTGAGGGTGAAATGAATCCTAAAAGGAAAATGGATGAGGTAGGGTTTTGTGTTAGGCTTGCTTTTTATGCAAGTGTCCTCATTAATGTGAGAGCAAGGGAAACTGAAGATGATGTGAAAGTATAACTAAGTGCCCTAGAGGAAATAGAAAGGAAGAGACATAAAAAAAGCTGCATATGATAAGAACACAGACATAGAATAACAGTGTGAGATTTGGGGTGAAAATATGTAAATTAAATCATTGAGGCAGAGGAAAAGATGGAAATAATCCAAAGGAAGGAAAAACTGTAAAGACCAGCTATGCTGAAATATAAGAAATATGCAAAGATGGGAGCACAGAGTCAGTGAAATGAGGCTGCAGTGTGATATGTTGGCATAAAAGATGGCATTAGTTCTCTATTTCAGGTGTAAAAACACAAGCTTAGAGTCTAAGCTCCTACAGGCTTCCTCCTGTAGGAAGGTCTGCTGCAAGTTCTCAGGCACAGCATCAGGTGAAGTTGGCTTGTTAACGTTTTGATTTCTTGGGAACAGACATACCCCTCTGCAAGTTGAAGTGTCAATAATACAAGGCAATTTTTGAGTCATTAGAATGAGTTCGAGTAGGACCCAGATGTGGGTCGAAACACATTTGAATCAGGATTTAGCTGGGGTATTTTGATATTTGACTGGCTTTAGCCAAACACCCCTTTGCACATTGAAAAGTGACGTGGCTTGAATGGAGGCATGTTGCTGGAAGTTATGGGTTGAAACTGGGAAAAATGAGGCTGAAACTGATCTGGAAATCTGGGCCTTCCTTGGTTGTCAGACAGGGAATTTCCCTAGAAAAATTCTAACAGCATTTTTTGCCAGTTTAGATAGAGCATGAGCAAAATTGTGCAATAAAGGAAAACCTTCCAGAGTCAGGGAGATGAATTAGATGACCCACTAGGTTTTTTCGATCTTTAACTTGGAATGACTATATGAAAGCCCTTTGTCAGCTCTTCACTAACTATTGTGTACTTAGCTCTGATCAGTGCTGTCAGACCATGGTTTGGGAAGTTAGATCTAGATATAAATTCCTGAGTCTCTCAGAAATCTAAAAATAGAATAGTTGAGAATGAATGAGCTGAATTATGGATCAAATGTGTCACTGCAGAAACCAAGGACAAAATCTGTGACACTAATCTGATGTCAAAGAAAAATTCTCTACTTGACCATTTCTCTACTCATGGAGTGCATTTTTCATGCATACAGCTCTGCCTATACCAGCTAATTAATCCTCATAGGATGTCAGTGAGTCATTACTTACACCTCCATTTTTCAGACAGAAAAGAAAGTTTAGAGAATCTTTTTATGTTACAACTGAATCAGGAATACAAATTATCTTGCCCATTGCCCCATGCTAAAGTCTCCAGTCCATACTGCCACCTAATGCCTGTCTAATATATGTGAGAAAATGCAGCAGGTGCTTTGAAAAACAAATGAAGTAGGTATTTTCAAATTACCCACGATGTTTAATAGTTAAAAAAAAAAATTATATAGGGAAAGGAAAAGCAGAATGTGTGCTACGAGGTTGATGGTAGTTGCATGGTGAAAAGCATTGTTTCCTCCTTTAAGAGGCCACAGACAGTCTTCCTATGCTGATTTGGTGGGAATCTGACCCCAAGCAGCACAGTGCACAGCCCAGGCTCTCCTCACCTTTTTGACCATTGAACATTGCTACCACAACTCCTGGTTGGGCCAAGCAGTGATTGGGAGGAGTTTCCTCATCACTTAGGGGGCTTCAGGATCGATATTCCCCACCACTGCTGAGGCAAACGTTGGTGTATGAGCTCCTCCTTTTTGTTAGAGGAGGAAACTAGGCCAGCCTATGCATTGAGAATCTTGTCAGAGACCTCAGGAGCCCATGAACCCCAAGCCATCATTTGCAATTACAGCAGCTGCTTTGCCCTGCATACTGATGAGGCCACAAACATGTTATGGGACCACAACGCCAAATTGCTGCTCCCTTCATAGTAGTAACTTCTATCGCATCATCAGGCACAATTTCATCAGTTTTCAGATTTGCCACATGCAGTTACAGTATCTATTATTCACAGATTCAGCCATAGCATGGTAATATCCATAGCTACACAGGCCTCTGTGTTGCCCCTAGGTTGTTTGTGGCTGCTAAAGCAGGCGGATGTATCTGCACTGGTCCTGGACTAGTAGCAGACAGTATACGCAGCCATCGACTGGACACTTGCAAGTCATAAGTGTCCTTGAAATAAAAAGGCGTGTCATACTTGTTACACTGAGTTAACATTATGATTCACTCTCATTATCTACCTACCCTCTGGACTAGCTAAGGAGACATGCTTATAGCTACAGTGTGCAATTAGCAGTTGCCCAAAGGCAGTATAAAGCAATCATACGTCTATTTTCTTAAATACTGTAGCAGCTAGAATATTCCATTAAGACCATATTTGCATAGTCTTGAACACATTCGGCAATTTTCTTGTAACTACTAGGTTCTGTTAGCAATGGTTTAATAAATCCTGGTATTTAATTGTTGAGGCAGTACTAGCAGCTTTGCCACTGGAAGAAAATAACAAGGGAAAATTAAATTATTTTGTCATCTTGTTGCCACTGTTATGGTGGGGAAATTCTATTTTGTTATGGTTGATTAACCGTTAAATGGGGAGGGGGGGAAATCAGGCCTAAAGAAGCACCCTACTTTTTAAATACAGTGTGATGAATGTTGGGATTTGCTGACAGGCAGGGGAACCTTTCACAGTGAAAGCCAAGATTTCACCATTGGAGAATATTTCTAATTGCCTTTCTGACTGGCATTCAGAAATCCCTTATCAATGTAATGAGTGACTTGTTCAAAACTAGAAATCTATGCAGAGAAATGTAATTCTATACCTTTGAGGATTTGGAGATTTCACAGTCTGGTTTTGCCCTAATTCAAGTGGAAAACCAAAACATTTTGAGTCCCCCATGTCAGCACCGAAGGCATCCTTAACTTTGACTAGCGTCATCTGCTTGGCAGACTCTGCTAGAGCCTTCAGTCATGGAAGTCCCCAAAATTTTTGTCTGCCAGGGATCTGTATGCCAGGCAGATTAGCTTCCCTGGCATCTTCTCCCCAGGGAAGATTGCTGCCAAGTCACTAGGAAATGGGACAGGCAAGAAACCTGCTGAAGAGATTTTGCTTGCTTTCTTTCTAAATTTCTCTGGCATGGGCACACATTTACAAAGCATTTCAGGTTCAGTAAATTCAGAAACTTGTAATGAAAAGTGAGTTCTTTCTGTTCTGCCCTTCCCCCAGGGGTTCTAATCTTACCAGAAGATGGCTAAAATTACTGATTATCAGCTTTCATTAGAAAACGTCAAAGAGAAAAATTCATAGCCTAATTTTTAAAAGGTAGTGACTGCAAACTTTCCCACTGGAATGTTCATACTCCAAGAAATTAGGTTATTTTGCTGTTCCAGTATCATCCAAAATAGGCCAAATTCAGCTCTGGAGGAAGTAAATGTATTTATTGCAGAAGAACTCAGGTTCCCTAGACGTCAGTGTTTTTTTTCAGGACAGTCTTGTGTTGTAATTGTTGTTGTTATAATAATAATAATAATAACAACAATGATGATGATGATGATAGTGATTATTATCATCATTATCATTATTGTCATTATTATAATTTTTATTATTATTTCCCTTAATTCTGTGTGGCAGTCCCAATATGCTAGGTAATATAAGACCTAAGAAAAAGTACTCCCTACCTCAAAGAAGGTAGATCCCAAGCAGACAAGGACAGAGAAAGGAGAGAAAGGGAAATTGAAGTTCTTGCATAGGATCATGTGTATAGGCCTTATTGGTCCTTACTGGACATCTTCCAACATTCCCCCACTGCTACTCAAGTTTAAAAAGCAAATGTTTCTGATGACATCCACACGCACTTCAGAGCACCACAGTGAAGGAGACAGCATGTCAGTGCTCTGCTGCCAGGTTTCCAAGTGCATTCCCAAGCAGCCAATTAAAGCAGACAAGATAGGTACCAAAGGAAAAAATAAGTATTCGTCAGCCACCACCTCGTTACAGAATCGAAGCGCCTGTTCCCCTGTCAAAGTCACTGAAAGGTTTCACAAATGCATAAGCACATAAATTGTGCCTCCACAATTACAGCTACCATTGCTCCATGCATCTTGCTAGCTTGCTTTTTAAGTGTAGTAATTAAACGCATAAGTGAGGACTGTGCAACATTCAGAGCTACTGAAACTAGAACATGGACTTTGACAATCTTGACAGTGCTTCCATCCACCACATTTCTTGGTAGATATCCTCCTTTGCCAATGTCCTAGGTTCAGCTACAGCAGTCATTTTTTCTCCTTCTTAGTAGCTGGTGCAGTGCTGTGGTTTTGACTTTCAGTCTGGGAACAGTGCTGATAACACCGATGTTTTTAGTTGTTGCTCAGTAATGTTTACTCCGACCAAGGACTTTCTCAGTCTCATGCTTTGCCAGAGAGGAGGGGAAGCCGGGAGGAAGCAGAGGCAGGACACCTGACCCAAACTGGCCAAAGGGCTATTCCATACCACAGCACGTCATGCCCAGTATATAAACTGGGGGGAGTTACCCGGAAGGCCCAGATCGCTGCTCGGGTCGGGCTGGGTATCGGTCGGCGGGTGGTGAGCGGTTGTGTCCTCTCCCCTTGTTATTCCTCTTATCATTATTATTGGTAGCAGTAGTGGTTTGTATTATACTTTAGTTACTGGAGAGCTGTTATCTCAACCCGTGGGAGTTACATTCCTCCGATTCTCCTCCCCATCCCTCCGGGAGCGGGGGGAGGAAGGAAAAGGGGGGGAGTGAGTGAGCGGCTGCGTGGTTCCAAGTTGCCGGCTGGGCTTAAACCACGACAGCCAAACATTTCCATTCAGCTGCTGACTAGACCTGGGACAGACTGAATTCAGGAAGAAGCAAAATCCTGGTTTTGCCTAAAAGTGCAGACCAAATTTCTTGCTTGCACTGTCAGGTAGATGTAGTAGTCACTCGCGTGTTGAGGCTTAGGTATGGTAAAAAGTACAAAATTCTCCCTCAGAAGAATAATATCCTATACCTATGAGGCAGCGGACTTCAACTTAGGTTATTTATTAGGGATCAGCCATAATTAGCATAAGGAGTACATACTAGGCTTGATCATTTAATCACCAGTTATAATTGGAATTCTATGCTTTTTATTTTGTTGCTGTTGCTAAAACTAGTATGTAGCAGTGTGAATGGTACTGAAATGGCAACTGTGGCACACAGACCTCCTCCCTCCCCACTGAGCAGAAGGTGGGACAGAGGATGTTTCGGATTGTGGCTTCTAGCAGCGCCTTTAATTGCTACTATTTTGTGCTTAGAGGTAGGGTAGAAAGCATACATATTTCTGAGCCTGATAAAAGAAACTGAGATCAAACGGCTGATCTTTTTCTTCTCAGTGACATTGCTGTAACTAACTAAATTACCTGGGAATGCAAAGATAACAGATACAGAAAATGGATTGGAAATGTTTTCAGAATACTTTAACGAAATTATAAACAAAATGAGCATTTCAGCAACACACTGATTGTCCCTTACAAAGTCACACACAACAATTAGTGCACAGTGCAAAGCACAGGAGGAGGGAGGGTTTAGGACAGTGACCAGATTCCACTAAGGAATAAAAAACTAATTACTGAAGGTGCTTGTCTCAACTTCACCATTGGTGAGCCTTGATAACTTCAGGTCTCTCAGGTCATTTTAGGGGACAGCAGAAGGGAAAATCTCTCCATTATAGGTTGTTGGTTTAAATATAATTGCAGCCGCTAGTGACCAGGACACATCACTGACATCAGCCTGCTGGCACACATAGCTGACTCTGGCAGCCTGGCTCTGATGAGGTGAACATCCAGATCCCAGAGATCACTGGCTTTACCTGCACTTGCAAGGAAGGGGTGTAGCTAGAACCGGATCTGCCTTTCAACTTCTGGAAACCAGTATGATAATGCATGCTGCTTTTGCTATTTCTTTCCTGGAAAAAGATGATTTGCCTTCAGTTCTGAAGCCCAAGGCTCTCAAGGACACCTTATTGCCTCGCTGAAGGGGAATTGCCAGTGCAACAGCAATACAATTAATTTGCAAGTGTGTGAGAAATCTGGCTATAAAAAACAATACCCACAGACCTTTGTGGAATGAGTAAAAACACACTTTCCATGCCAAAATTCAAATGCCAGTTGGCATTTTACCTTAAAAGTGGAAATTCAGGAAATACTGACCAATTCCAACAGGATCCACCTCTTATTGAATGAAATGGAAAATATATTTGCTTCCCTCAGCACTTAAGAAGACTTCAGGTGCCCGTTGAAGCTATTACTTTCTTCAGCTGCTATATTCAGTGGGAAAAAACATGGTTTCTCCCATGACCTTTTAATTCTATGGCTCCTTATAACCGTAACCCTTATAGACTGACTACCCCATAATAATGCAGTAGGAATATAGCAGTACCAACTCTGCCAGTTCCCAGGTGCTTTCATGTAGCTCTTAAAAGCCTGGCACCTTCGTCAGCAAAACCTTGCTTTGTAAAATTTGGGTTGCTGCTTTTCTGGCAGGGATGAGAAAGTTGTCGGCAGCCGAGCTGCACAGGAGAACACCTTATTGCTCTGCTTGTCAAGTACAATGCCGAGATCATTGCCTGCATGCTTCAGTGCACACCTCACAAATCACAGCTGTACCTGCATGGGGGTTTAATTAGGTACGTCCGCATACAGGGGTGCTGAAGCATTCCGGTGCTGGCTCTGGCAGTACCTATTTCCAGCACTCTGACGTGGAAAGAAAGTAAAAGGACTCCTTTACACAAGAATAAGCAGAAAAGCCAGAAAGGAAACCTACAGTTAAAGCTGGTCAGTGCTTTCCATTATCATATCTGCAGTGCAGGCTGAAAGATCCACAGTAGTAGCACGGGCCTGAGACATGCACAGGCAATGGGGCAGGCCAGAGAGGAGTGCCAGTGGTGCTGTGGGGAGCCCAGAGCAGGCGTGAAGGGCCAGAAAGATGCTGTGAACAGAAGAAATGAAAGCTGGTCTACAGTGGCCTTTTAAAACCTTTACGTTTCAAAGGTGTTGGGTGAAATTTTGGATTATTCTAAGATATGTTATAGGGGGCAGAAGGGAGTGCAGATCCAACCTAATCAGCTGAACTCATGCATGAACACCTGAGACAGAATTCTCTACTGGACTTTGCTGCGTTCACTAACAAAATTTCATCCAGCCTTGCTCTTTTTTGTTCTTGTTGTTTTTCAATAATTAAAGTTTATGATACAACTGTGCTCGTGCTCTAGTCTAGATAGATCCTATGTGTCTATGCCTGGCTATAACATTACTTCTCATAAATCTTCACTTCATTTGTCTTCTGCAGTTAAGGTCCTTATGCCAGTTCTATTTGTGAATTATTTCAATAAATGAGATATCAACCAACAGATGATGGCCTCAGTTCCCTAACATCTGACTGAGGTAGCCATTTCTCTGCCAGGCTCTAAAAATAAAGCGAGGAGAGTGAAAAAACAGATGCCAAAGCAAGGTGGTTATTATGGCTAGTAGAAGGACAGGGGCTACAGATATGCTATAGAAGACCAAAACCTGTATTTCCATCTTCATCAGCTGAAGTCTGACTGACTCTTCCCTGCAGCTTGAGCTACCACACAGCTTTTTGTAGAGATGGTTTCTCCAGTTAGAAAAAGAAGATGGTGACCTTCCAGGCTGAAATTGCATATGAATGCCTTTCCAAAGGCAGTAGGAAAAGAGCCCTTAGTTTCAGTTGTCAAAAATAAGAGGCATGTCTATGACAGTCATGATATATATAATATACAGTACTGAATCGATCTCTGGTTCTACTTCATCTCAGTGTTATGAACAGTTTACGATATACAAAATACTATTTGATTGTATGTTCCACTGAATTTTACAAAGTACCTAAGAGATATTTGACATTAAAGGTAAATGTTGTTTATCTTTAATAAGGTAAAGTAAGGTGTATGGTTGTTTAAAACAGGCATAGAAAATAAATGTATTTTTTCATAAAGTATTTCTAGGCAAAATATTAGTGGTGACAAAGTTGAATGAACATAGTTGTTTAACACTTTCCCAAGGATGATTTCCCTTTTCCTTTGGTTTCCTTTCTCTCCTCTCTTCACAGACCCTTAGTTGTTTTTGTCTCTGCTCTTTGCCTTCTAGTTCAGAGCATAGGCTCTCCTGTGGAGAAAACATAGATGAGAAGAGTTTGTCATTGTTTCCAAAAGGGGCTTGATTTGACTCCAGACCATCTTCCTGGCCATCACAACACAAGAGTAAGGGCTGAAAGACAAAATCTAGGAGCTTTTAAGGAAATTCAGGGCTTTATTCTAAATGCATTCAGGTGCAGAGTTTCACAGGAAATTTCCAAGGGTCTTGCCAGGCAGTGCAAATCAAAAGTACAGTCTCACAGTCAGTCTGAACACTTTGCCTGAGACCAAAAATGATGAGGATTTCCTTTGAGCAGTGCTGATCCCAACAAGTATATCAGGCCGTTGAGGTTAAATGTAGCCCTCGTGAAAGCCAGTCATTAATGTCACCGGAGTTACAGCAAGGATGTATTTAGGCCAATGTGCTTACAAAAATTTGTGGTGTAGAAGTACAAAATGCCAAGTGTGGTTAAAGGTTCCGGGGCATGTGTGTGCAGATGGGTAGAAAGATGCGATTTCTTTCTGCTCTGTTTGGTATTTGTTTTTTTATTTTATTAAATTTTTGGAGTAATAATTTATTCTATACTATTTCTATTCTGTTTGTCATCTTTATTCCCTCAACTATTCAAAAATCAAGGCTTACTAGTTTTGGGTGAATTGAGAGGTGGCAGGTTTCAGGTCACTACATTGGGAAATGAAATTAAACTGAAAAGTCTGTAGAAGAAAAGCACCAGGAAAAAACCCTAAAAGACTGCTATTAATAGAGAGCTGAAGAACAAACATGGAAAAAATATGTCTGTGTTTCCTATTTGTTTGTGTGAAACAGTGACTGTGACCTACATAAGCTGTGGGTCTGACAAGCTACAAGGTCTGTTTATCTAGGTACCAGCCACAGCATGGACACATACAGCACTGGCTTCAGGGCTCCTGAGGGGACACTTCAGACTGTTCATGGCAAACCAGTCTAGAAGCTTTCATTTATAGTTGTCAGAATGATATTATTATAGAGTATTTTCTAGTATCACTCTGCAAGTGGATCGAAATCTCTCCCATCACTACGTGTACACCATAGTAATTGTGTGCATGAATGCTAACTATCATGGAGCACAGTTTCCCTACTGAGGAGTCTCCCCTTGAGAATGCTTAGTTATTCTAAGGTAAATTCAAGGTGATCCCACAACCCTTCTTGTATGTGAGAGCAGAAACTATTCCCAAAATGCATCTCAGAGAGAATAAGTCAGTAACACGTTTTATTACTCATTTTAGTTTCTAGGAGTTCTTCGTAAAACCATTTAACAAAAACATGATTTGGGATATTTGCACTGGATGTGAAGGTGAAATAGAGTCCTTCCCTACATTGCTGTCAGCAGAGGAAAAAGCTGTGATGGAGTTCATAGAAGACTTGGACCAGCTGATGTAAACTGCCTGACATTCACTGACTTGCATGCAGCTGAAGTGGTTGACCCTCAGTAAAAATCTGACCCAGTAATTTTGGCCTTTACCCAAATCTGTCTCTTGTTAGCAAATGAGTTTTGTGAAGTACCTTTATCCATCTTGTGCCCCTCTTCCTACTAACCATTTTCCAGAGCAGGACATCCTTTGGTAGAATGAATTTCACTAGGTTTGTTCCCCTAAGGTTTATAAATAATAAGTCACATAGGCAGAGCATTGTCTTTGCTCTATCTATCTGCTTCATTTAACTCTGTATAAGCTGTGTTTCCCTGCACAAAAAGAAATAGCTTGCAAGTACCTAAAAATACTCTGGACAGTACAAAAGATGGTACTGAGTAAGGAACTCAGCACAGCTCAAACATCTAGTGAAGCCTTGACAAAAGCCTCCTACGGTCTGCATCTTACAAAGCCAAACTCCAAATTATGTCTTGGTGCAAGAGTCTTGATTCTTCCTGCCAAATCGAGGAGGAAGCAACACTAGGAGCTAGCTTGGCAGCAGGACCAACTTGTAGGGGCTGGGGTCTCCCAGTCGCAAGACTTGCACTAGCTTTCCTTCTATTTAGTGCAGGAAAGAGTTGGAGTGGGCACCAGGGAAGCAAGCATGCTGGAAATTGCTGTACATACTGCAGGAATTAATTAAATCCCCACTGGAACAGAGAGAGGCCAACAGAGAGTGTTTCTGCACTCTGTGCCTAAAATCCACCTAGGAGTAGGGTGCCGGAGCTTGGGTGCTCTCCCCTAGGGCTGCTGAGGGGTTTACTCAATGAAACTATTGCAACCAACAGGGACTTAAATCCTGTGTGGTAGAGCCGCTACTAGACCCATCCCTGAAGCAGCAGCCTGGGGATGCACAGCCTCTCCAACCCTCAAGGAGCAGACACTGGTGGAAAGGGAAAGGGGCTGTGGGTGGCTTACTTGGACTTTAGCACTGACTGGAACCTCTGCCCAGGGCTGGTTTTTGGTTTGGTCCTTACCCAGCAGTGTCCAAAACGCAGACTCCACCAGAGGGCACAGCCACCCAGCAGGAGTGGGGAGATGGGGCTGCGGCAGGGGCGGTAGCAGCAGGAGGATACTCCCGGGAGCAGAGATGCCCCAGCAGTTCGCAGGGCTGGCTCCTGCCGACCCCAGCTGCATCCTAAAAGGAGCTGGGGTTTTCCTTTAAAAACACACTGTCCCTGCTACTTTCAAAAGTGGCCCAGCATCCGCTTTTGGCATCCGAGCACATGATCAATCGCCTGGTCAGGGCAGGTGAAAGGAAGATAGCACAGCCAGAACATCACCTTTTTTTTGCAGTGATTTTTACTTACTTTTGACCTTGTATTGGATATGTGCATCAGGCAGGCTTCCTGAGGTAGAAACTGAAGGTTACCATTTCTTCCCACTGATACAGTACTAGAACCTGGGGTAGCTGATACGAGGTCATGATTTATGAGACAGATCAGAATTTGGCCCTTGTTCTTTATTTGCAAAAACCTTCCACTTATTCAATGGTTACCCAGTAACTACTGTGCTTCAATGATTAATTTTCTTGCATTGGAAGAAACAGAAAAAACCCCACAAGCTCTAACTTGTAAGACAATGATTTTTTTGGTAGCGGTTGTGCCTAGTCTGCCTGTGAGCTGTGGGGCTGAGAGCGGGGCATGGAAACCTTTCCTTTCGGAGCTAGGGCAGCTCTGCCCCTTTTCCCCTCCATTAGCCTGTGCAGCATTTCAAAGGGGTCAAAGAAGAGGAAGGGCATCCCTCCTCCTTTTGAGCCAGCATGTGCAGGGAAACTGATACACACCCTTCAGGGAGGTACAAATCAGGAGATGCATCCTCCTTGTGCAAGGAAGAGCTCAGGGAGCCCTTCTTTCTATGATGCATCCCAATGCTCACTTTAGATCCTCATTAACCCATCAGGGTTCTCCCTCTGTGGCATTATTAAAAGCACTCTTGAGTTTTCTCTATTTGTTTCAGTAGATCATCAAGGCAAGTACAAGCTTTGTATTATACAACATGCCAGTAATTAACACCTACCTACAGTGTTATGGTATCTACATCTTTCTTAACTGATGACCACAAGTGAAAGACAAGCATTTATACTACTAACAGTAAGAATATGGCACTTTTTAATTTTGTTGACAACGTATGTAGCAGATAAGCAACATAATTATGCTTTGTATGTAAAATAACACTTCCTTCTAAGGGTCTTCAAATTTTTAACACTCAATAGTGAATTTAGTCTCACTATATCTGCTGTGATGGGAGAGTTGTTAGTTTTCCTTTTCAGATTAAAACTGAAGCAGAGAAGAGGCTTGTCAGAAGTGTCTTGGAAACTCTGCCATTGACCCATTTAGGCTCAATGAATAAAAATCCTTAAGTTCATAGTTTTGGGGTGTAATTGTGAATGGTGTTTGTGCATGTCTGTTTCTGGTCCTGACTGAAGTCTAATAAACATTCTGCTGATTCCTGTAATTAAGAACAGGCACTTTGACCTTTGGAGCCCAAGACATGAGCTTCTGGTGACACAAGTTATACACATATAGAGCAAGTGATGAAATTTCCTGTCTTCTGGGTGTTGGTTTGAACAGATATGCAATGCATTAATTCACTGTCCTTCCTGAAGGAAGCTAGTGAAGAGCCCTGGATGGAAATGAAAAGAATCTTCAGTTGGTCAGGTCCTCAGTCAGTGGTCATATGTGACTTCCGCATATTCAAACCTTTGTTTGATAATCATATGGGAATGCTGGAAAACTCACCTCTCTTCTTGGGATTATCCTGGAAAACAGGGAGGGAAATAACTGTGAAAAAGAGTATGGGATCAAAGACAGTGGTATATTTCTGTTTCTTCCTATGGAAAAGCAATTCTTACCCTTGGAAAGATCTTTCCTGATTATCTGCACCTTTAAAAATGCTGAAGAAACTCATAGTTCCATATTTTATCACCCCTTTATTTATATTCAGTAATACTTAAACAGATATATTCACATACTACCTTATGTCCATGTGACAACTTGTGGCTTAACCCCTAGTACCAGAACTCTGAACCCCCTAAGTTCCAAATTGGAATGACTTCAAATGGAGCCCTCTCCCACATCGAGTGCAGGTTAGCCAAGCTGAGCAAACAACTTGCTTCCTTCTGGTCAGAATAGTCAGCCTAGGGCTAATGTGTTTCAAGCACTCTGCTCCTATTAGCGAGAAGTTGTTTCTGCTGTAAGCTTGCCCTGCTGCAGGCTTATCCTTGGTCAACACCTGGCTGTAGCAACATGCATTTCCCAGTTTACAGATTGGTAGATAGGTGACCACCGAAGCAGTAAAACAAGATAAAAACAAGCAGATAGCTGAAACTGAGACACAGTGTTTGCTCAGGAACACATAAACCCAAAGAGAATTAACACTTCACATTTTAGCACCCTTGCCATATTTAGCAGGTGATCTTTCTTCCACCGCTCATCCTGCAGCCTCTGAGCCAAGCACTCTTTTGCAACCCACTGGCTCATTTTGCCCCTTTCAGAGAGAACACGAGGTGACATCCCAACTCCAGCTCCACCATGATCCACAGTACTTTCCCCCTCCATGAGACAGACCTGACCCTTCAAGGAGCTAGTGCAATTCACTACACAAGATTTCTGATTTTTTGTTTGTTTGGGGTTCTTTTTAGGTGACTTACTCACCCACCGTAGTGAGCTGAATCAGCTGACAGAGGGGTGAGGGGAGTGCCAGGGCTGGGGAAGCAGGAGGAGTGCATGACCAACAGGAGAGCAGGGAGCAGAAACTCCCCTTCTGTGGCAACCAGCTAGCTCAACCCTTCTACCCAGCCAATCTCTTGCCTGCTGGTGTGGCAATCAAGTGCAGAGAGCAGGATGACTTGTTATTTTGGAACACTTCCCAAATACCACTCATCCTCCAAATGACTGGAAGACTCCAGAAGAGTCATTCCTGTGGCTCGTCTCTTGGAATGAAAACAGCTTGCGGCATGCAGGCATGGTCGTGTACCCAACTGAAGGTGTTTGCTTCCACAGGTGGGTGGGCTAGGGTATCCAGCACATCCTTGGGGCTGGCAGATAGAACATGGGATTTATGGAAACAGCTGCTGGAGGCCAGGAAGAATACTGGAAAACATCTCAAATGGCAGTACCAGGCACCTGTCCCCCTGAAAATGAGTTGAGATTGAAGTCACTGATATTAGAGTCCTCAGCAATGACGAAACATATCTCCAGCTACACTGATAAAGCACTGCTTAGGAGATGCAGTACTCCTTGAGTAGAGGCTTGAGTAGCAGAGGCAGAGATTCTTCCCCATACCCCTGAAATAATAGCATTAGGTTGAATACACAGCTAGGTACAAAAGCTTCCCCTTGACTCTACTGCCTTCCTACAAAAATCCTGACAGTTTTATTATCATCTTAGTTTGTTCATATTTCTTCATGTATTCAATCTAATGATAACACAGAGGACTTTTTCATGCCAACACTAAGCACTTCTGAGGAAAAAAAATACCTGTGCAGTCCCAAAGATTAAAAAAATATATTTAAAAATTAAAGGCAGACCTTTAAAACCAGATTCTCTGCACAACTGTGCAACTGTTTTTCCGTATGACTTTTCTTTCTTGTACTCCAAAGTGCATGCAACATTAAATTGCAAAGTAAAATTCTTCTATAGACTGTTCTTCTATAGACTATTTTTTCACAGATTCCAGATGGCACAGAGCAAGTGACTTTGCTATGTGCTAAAGGTTTTAGAGGACATGACTATAAAGATTTACCCAGTTTTTGTGCCCCCTTCGTTACTGACTGCAGGGTTAGTCCATCTGATTAATTGAAAAAAAACCCAAGAGAAATAATTTCCCATTTTCAGTTTTGAAGAATCAGCCTAGGCATCTTTTGTTTGTTTGTTTGTTTGTGGGGTGTTTTTTGTAAATCCTTAAAATATGTACAATCAATGTTTGTACAGTTAAATGTCACATTGTTACATGAAAGAGTGGGACCTTCTTTTTCCTCTTTGAAATCAGTGAGCCTTTGTGCATACCTCTATGATCTCAGCAGCAACAGGGAGATTATGCAGGGTAACTGATGACTGAGTCCTGTCCTTCATTTTAGTAATCTCTGCATGGGATTTCTGTAGCACATTCACATTTGATAACAGTGGTAAGTAATAGTAATCTTAACTGGACTAGTTAAGAAATAATTAAGAGGAATTAATCACATTATTGCCTTCCTGCATGATAGTGTTCCATCTTCCAGTGGGCAGCAAGTGGGCTGAGCACTATTTCCAAATCCCACTGCTGACTCCATTGCCTCAGACAGCAAGTGTGCCACCACATCTCATCCCTGCTGAGGTCAGCAGGACTTTCCAGGGCACTGGAACCCTGTGGCAGAATCATGATCTGTACGTACTGCAAGCTGTGACAGTTGGGATAGAGCCTGAGAGCCATTTGGCAATACCACTGTTGCATTATCAGGTTTTTTTAAGGGAGGGAGTGAACAGAGAGATAGCAGTATCAGTTGTGCTGGTTCCAGGAGCAGCTAAACCTGCACAGACCAGAAGCAGGTGAAGAGTCCAGGCCTGCTTGATGACACTTTCCTAATTGCAGTTGGCAAGCAAGCTCCATGCTAGAGGTTGAAACTGTGAAGAGAAAAGCCTGACCACAAGATTTTCAGGGTGCACAGTATTTTGCTCTGCTGCGCTTTGTCAAAGTGCCTGTCAGCTTTTTGCTCATGGAAAGTTAAGGTTGAAGTTCACACACTTGTTATCTTTGAATCACTCCACTCATCAGTGAAAATATACACATACCCCACGCATAAATAGGCACCTGTAATAACATCACTAATCACTTGAAGCAGTGTTTTCTCCTTCTGTGGCTCTTTTGTACTGCAACAAAAAATTAAATTAGTCCTTAGAACATGATCGCACAGACCCCATTATTTCAACCACCTTTTCCATTTTTAATCTAATTCAGTTAAAAAGTAGTATGTAGGAAAGTCAAGCAAATATATGGATTAACATCAAAAACCTCTAAGACAGACCTTTATCATGACCTCAGCACGCAAACTTAGGTGGTTCAGTGTGGGCATCCAGCTCCAAACTGACGTGCCCATGTTTGAACTTTTTGCCTTTCACTTCTCCATCTCGCCTCCTTCCCTTACAAAACAGGTTATTTTTGTTGACCTCTCAGAAATGAAAGTCAAATTATTTTCTCTCAGGTTTACTGATATTGTTTAATCCACAGTTGTAGGGAAGGAAGTACACTGTTGGTGTCATGCTTTCCCTGGCTTGTAGGGGTGAAGCAATCTACGGGTCTGCAGATGTACTGGCAGATAATGTAGAAAAAACCTTGCGTCTTTTGCTTATGAATGAATACCATCTGGGATATGCTTAGAACTGCTACTAGTGTAGGCAAAGATGGGAAATTCAAATTCCGTTATTTATATGGAAATGGCTATAATGAGGCAGGTCTGGCTGTTGGATTGCATTTTATGCACAAGACTTCATGTGCTTTGAAACCGCAGAGATTTTCCATTTCTTGCCACAAACCACGGCCTAGAGCTTCAGCATGAATTGAAAAATGCTTCTGCTTCTTATGGCTGTGAAGAAAATACTAAGAGAGGCTGAGGACATGAAGACAACATGAAGACAAAGCTATAATTACCCCACTTACAGCCACAGTGAGCTTTTATCTGGCCGGTCTAAGCCATAGCCCTGCCAATGAGGAGGGGCAGATTGCTGTCCGAGCTACCCACAAAGGGCTGCATCCTGGAGCTACTGCCTGGCCCCTGCGGTGTGCTCTGCAGATTGCTCCTGCCCATCATCTTTTCTGTTATAACGGGCATGAGCTGCATTAAAAATATTGCAGAACAGCTTAGATTTAGGTGGTTTCAAGAGACAGGGGTGGTTTTAAGCACACGATCAAGCCGTGTACTATAGCACGAAGGAATGGGAGTTATGTTGAGACATAGGTTATTTTATAGACCTGAGAGATGACACAGTAATCATGCTTTAAATTCCCGTATAATATTTTAATTTTGATTAGTGCTTACTGGTGATTTATTATGAGCTGACACTTCCTGAGTAGAACAGTTTGTTCGTAGGGTTTGCTTAGTCTTACCACGGCATCCATCCAAGCAGCTTCCCAGCTGTCTGTGGTTGAGTCCAGGCATAATGCAGCAGCACAGATTTTCAGGCCTGGCGTGCCAGGTAGACTTGGGCTGCCCATAAACATCTCTTGGCCATTTTTTGTTTATTCCCGGGCACTTTCTGAAACTTTTCTTTTTGTTAGGACCAATCAGGACCAGCTAGTAATCCTAGGGAGATCCCTTATTAATTCTCGATACCAACTCCCGTTTTCTTATCCAAGGGCACCATCTAATTGTTTCCATATTATGGGACGTATAGGAGAAGCCAGTTTTCCATGGCTTCCATTATTTGTATATTGGTCTGCTTTCAAATACGGCAAAGTTGAAGACAGAGAGATTAAATCCTTTAATGCATTAATTGATACAGCTGGAAAAAAAACCCTTTCAAGCACGCTGGCCTCCTTCAAGTTTTGTTTGTTTTAGTAATTGATGTTATCTTTAAATCACAGTGTCAACTCTCATTGCCACTTACTATACCTTATGTTGACTTGTCAGCAATACAGCATCCCATTTCCCAGCAGCTGCTAAGAGTTTAGTTGAGACTTAGCTATACATCAGTATGACAAAACTATTCAAAATTACTCCTTACAGCAATAGAAGCCTAATGAGTTTTGCAATAAATTAACACTGTGACAAAGAAGAAAAAGTATTTGCTTAGTAACAGGAATGATAATGGTAAGGTGCCTAACCTGATTAGACAGTTCTTTGTAAATCCTGAAAGAATCTGCTTGCATTACTCAGCCAAAGGGTCCTGGGTAAAATGGAAATGGCATTAGCACGTATCTGGTAGAAAATGCAGCATCTACCTGCTATGCCTTCTATACAGGCTTAGAAGACATGCTAAATGAGGGGAATAAAAAGTAATGCTCAATAACTATCTACTTACTGACCAAGATGGGCACTCCATAGGAAAAAAAAAAAGTATGCACATGTATGTGTGCAGAGGGACTAAGGTTGTATTCCCTGTCTCTTGAAACCACATTATTCTTCCCACATCCTTCCTCATGAAGAGTATTTACAACTTTCACTTCAAGTTCCTGCTTTTATGTGAGAATTAAATAAATTACTTCAAGAATGGTTACATAAAAGTTATTTCCCCTTAAAATAGACTATATTTTTTTGTTGGCTGTTCTTGACTGCAATTGATATAGGCAACTAGAAGCAGGGCTTAGAAACTCCTCAAGGCCCAGAAGATATTATGCATTCTTCCATTGTCCACAAATATTTTGTAAGTGACTCCGAGCTTTGGTATTAACTTACACATAGTCACATGCTAGGGGGAATTTTCAGGTAGCCCTCATGAGGACAGGACAGGAAGAAAAGAAGGATTCATTGCAGAATGTTTAACCTATGCAGAAGTCCTGTGAGCTATAGAAAAACTGGAGAAGTCCCTGGTGAGCTTTTGAGATGCACACGAATCCCAGTAGGGTCCAGCATTTTGACACTGCTAATATATTTCCTGAAACTGTTACAGCTGATTTTCAAGCATTGCTGTGACTTGGCTTCTACATGATACCTTGCACAGTCAGCACTCCTGAATGAGCACCACATGCCACACGAATGCTTCGCGAATCTGGATGGCAACTGAGTCCCAGGACAAATATTTCCAAACAGAAACCCTGGGGGCAACAGTCAACCTCATCTGAAGCCCTGTGGCCATCCAAACCCTAGAGGAGCCCTTGTCATAGCATTTCATAACCTTCAGCTCCATCCTGTGCACTGTGCCAGCTCTGGCACCGATTTTAGGAAGCTTCCACTGTAAGGGAGCAGGTCTCAGACCGTCTGGCTAATCTGCCACTTCAGGGTTTCAAAAGTCCATCCACGCACTCTGGAAACTGCATTTGGGGCATTTCTGTTCTGAACAACTGTTTTCTGGAGGAAAGAAACTCCCAGACCATAAACTTCAACACACCAGATACTCATGAAATAATCAGATGCGATAAACCATTAAGCCACTCAAGTTTCTAATCCAGATTAGTTTGGAGTTGCAGAAAAAGCGATATTGATACTTTTTTCCCTCAAAAATTGAAATTTCTGGTAATGGTATCTCTGTAACAACTCCACTTTTAAGACAGAAAAAAATATTTTGCCACTTGTGGGAGTAAATATACCAGACACAACAAATATTCTCTCAAAATTGGAGTCCAGATTTCCTTGTTCATTTCCTAGTCATTTTCAAGCAAAGAGCATTGACATACACCAGCATTTGTATCACACATTAATTTCTCCCTCTCTCTGTTTCAAAGATATTGTTCAGATGGCTGAGCAGTATCACCTGAAGCCTTTAATGGAGCAAGTGCTGATGCACACTGTGGTGAGGGGAGCTGGAGCTGACACATCTGTGTGTAATCCTACAGGAATTACATCTAGCAGAGGAGCAGGGGATGTGGGCCAATATCTGCCATGGGCAGCATTTAACCTCCAGCATGATGGCAAGGAGCAATCCTGCAGCTCAGACCCAGAGCTCTGTAGATGTGAGGAGCCCTTCACCCTGTGCTTCATCCAGCCACCCAATGTTGTGTGTGCCTGTGCTGGAGATTTCTCCAGATGTCTTCACCCATCTGCCTTCTGGTCCCCATCCACAAAAACTGCCTGCCAGTGGAGATTTGGACCTTTAGAGACATATCTTTTGGAGCAGGAGTGCCTACGAAGTCAGTTTTGCCCAAACGCCACTCCACCAGCAAGTTCAGTAGCCACTGAAAGCCGATGTGAAGCAGTTTGGAAAACCCCTGCAGCTCTCAGAACTTCTCATCTCGAAAGTAAAGCCAGCACTGATGCTCTTCTCCTTCATCCTGCCTATTCAGACAATCATTTTGAGAAAAGGACTGAAGGACCTTGATCTGTCAAAGGCCTCTGGGTACAATAGAAATAAATAATAATTTAGCACTGCCTTGCAGTTTCAGTGTGAGCAGCAGGAGGTTTGGTGTTTTGCCTAAAACGCCCTGTCAGGTGACAATATGAGAAACTCAGCCCTCATTAGGAAAAAAGAAAAGATCTAATTGTCAGGAAAAAAGAAGAGAAAAACTGAAAAACATGACTCTGAAGTCACAATAGTCAAATGCAAGCAGGAACATCTGACTAGTTGGCTGTTGATGTCTCACAATGTGAGGGCTCTTTCTTTGGTTCTCTTTTTCCTCCCCAGTGCTTGTGTTTAATGACATTAAACACTTCCATGTCAATGAGAACTGAAGTCCACAAGAGACAAGAGCATGCTGACCCGTGCTGGATCTTCTCAGTTTGTTAACATCTGCTGGCTTTCTTGACACAAAAGCTGTTCTCCTCCTGCCTTCAGACTGCAAGGTCGCTGAGGGCCGGGACCGCTGTTTTAGCCCAGCTCGTACTGTAAAGCACGTCTCGGGTGCTGCCGGAGCCGGAGGAACTCAGCTGGAGACATCAGCATGTGGCAGATGAGACGGGAAGGCAAAATTAAGGATCCATAAACACCGTGTGCACCAGCTGCCAGGCGAGCTGTGCACATGGTAGTTACACCCGCGGTCCCTGCCCCATGCTGCCTCAGCCACACGGCAACATCCCAAATGTGTCTGTGCACAGCGGGGAGCTCGGGGCTCTGCAAGACGGTGAACAGCGTGTGGACACCCACCAGCACCCCCTTCCCTGCAGCATCCCGGGCCCGGCCGGGCAGAAGGCCCAGCGCCGCGGGGTGCGGCAGTCACCGCAGGTGCATCTTGAATCTAAATGCAAACGGGGCGCGGGGTGTAGGCTTTTTGGGGGGAATGTATACATCTGCTTTTCTGGAAATATCCCGGCTGGCCGGGGAGGGCGCGCAGGGCGCTGCGGTTGCGATTCAACACAAGGGTGGGGGCTTCCGATTTCTGTAGTTATTTTGGAGGGCTTGGAG